>NC_045791.1:4144238-4409596 GCF_009873245.2 Balaenoptera musculus | reverse complement strand
GAGCTATGTCTATCAATACACAAAAGTCACACTGTCATTATTATGTAGTTTATAGTAAGTCTTGAGATCAAGTAGTATAGTGTTATTGAGTTGAAATTTTGAATATATATGTTGAGTATAGACCTTCTTGCGAGTTTGACAACTTTAGGGAAATAGCATTCAGTCTTTCATCATTAAGTATTATGTTAGCTAAAGGTTTTCTAAGATAACCTTCATCAAGTTGTAAAGTTCCTTTCTATTCTGAGTAGTCTGACAGTTTTTATCATACGTTAGTATTGGTATTGAATATATATATGGTATTGCATCTGTTGAGGTGTGGATTTTCTTTTTATTCTGTTGATATGGTGAATTACAATGATTGATTTTCAAATGTTAAACCAACCTTGCATTCCTTGAACAAACCCAAGTTTCTCATGATGTATCATGAAATAAATTTGTGAATCTTTCAGAGAATTTTTGTATGTATGCTTATAAGAGATATTAGTATTTTTGTCTTCAAATGATTTTGCTCTTGATATCAGAGTAATAAAGTCCTCATAAAATAAATTTGCAAGAATTTTCTCCGTTCCTATTTTTCAAAGAGATATTTTGTAGAAGTGTTATTATTCCTTCCTTAAATGTTTGGTATAAATCTTCAGTGAAGTCATCTGAGCCTGTAGTTTTCTTTGTGGAAATCATTTTCATTACATATTTCTATTTAAAATATTTCTATCAGATTTTTTGTTTCATATTTCTGTAAGTAATATTTTTCAAGGAATGTGACCCCTTCATCTGTATTGTCAAATTTGTTGACATAAAGTTATTAATAATATCTACCTGATATTCCTTTAATACCTGAGGAATATATTGTGATATCCTTTTTTATTGTTGCTCCTGATATGGTATTTTTTGTCTTCTTTTATTTCTTCCTGGAACAGTCTAGCTATAAGTCTAACAATTTTATTTATATTTTAAAAGAAACACTTTTTAGTGTTATTGATTTTTTTAATTGAAGTATAGTTGATTTACAGTGTGTTAGTTTCTGGTGTACAGCCCAATGATTCATATATATATATATTCTTTTTCATATTATTTTCTGCTGTGGTTTATTGATTTTTTTCTCATGATTTTTCTGTTTTGTAATTGAATTCTACTTTTGTTTTTATTATTCCTTTCCTGTACTTTGTGTTTAATTTGCTATTTTTCTATTTTATCAAGATAGAAGTTTAAGTCATTGACTTTATATATTTCTTCACATCTCACAAAAGCATTTAAAACTAGATATTCCCTAATAAGGCCTGATTTGTCTGAATTTTAATTGTGATGTGTTGTTTTTAATTTTTATTCAGTTGGAAATACCTTTTAATTTCTCTTGTAATTTCTTTTTTGTTTCTTGAATTTTTAGAAATGTGGTGTTCAATTTCTAAATATTTGAGAATTTTACACATATATTTCTGTTTGATTTTTACTTTCATGGTGTTATGGTCAGAGAATATTCACTCTATGATTTTCTTTTTTCACTTATTTGAGACTCATTTTAAACCCCATGGTATGATCTATTTTGATGCATGTTTTAGTTACAAAAGGAATTCAGTTATTATCTAAAAGAATCTGAACTCTGCTGTTTGAAGGACATTCTATAAATGTCAAGTAGGCCAGTTTGGTAGATACTGTTATTCAAGTTTTCTTTCTCCTACCATCTTTCTATCTACTTGTACTAATTTCTGAAAATGCAGTGTTAACGTGTCCTAACATAATGTTCTATGTCTACTTAAAGTTGTAGCAGTTTTTGCTTCATATGTTTCTACACTTTGTCATTTAGTGCCTGCACATTATGAAATGGTTTGTCTTCTTGATGAATTGACCATTTTATCATAAAATTGTCCTTTTTTTCCCCAGTAATATTCTTTGTTTAGAAGTCTAATTTGTTTTTATATTATAGTTCCTATGATTAGTCTTTGCCTAGTATATCAGTTTACATTATTTTGTTTAGTCTATACTTTATATTTAAAATATATTATTTTATACTGCATATAGTTGATATTGTCTCTGCCATTTAATTGGGATATTTTGACAATTTTCATTCAATATTATCAATGCAATCTTGGTATTTGTTTTCTATATCTGCTTTTTGCTCAGTTCTTGCTCTTTTTCTTCCTGTTTTATATTGAGTATGCTTTAATTTTCCTTCTTATCTATTTAAATTAGTGACTTATTAACTGAATCACTGTTTATTCATTTCTTTTAATGTAGTTGCTCAAGGGTTTATAATATGCATCTTTAATTTACCAAAATCTTCCTTCTAGTAATATACTTGTTTATTTTATACCCCTTCTTCCAAACTTTGTGTGTTATTGTTAGATATTTTACTTCTACATATAAGTCTCACAAAATGTTACCATTATTTTTGCTTTAAGCCACCAATTATGTTTTAAAAATAAAACTTAGGGAAAACATTTTTTAATATTTATATATTTTATACTTAACATACATTTGGCTGTGTTTATATACACATTTAGAATTTTCACACTGTGTTCCTTGTTAAGATTCGAATTTCTCTTTAGTATCATTTTTTTTTCAGTCTGAAATATCCTTTAATGTACTTAAAGTGCAAGTCTGCTACCTACCAATTCTATCAGTGTTCTGTTTCTTTGAAAAAATTTTGTGTTTTGTCTTCATTTTTAAGCATAATTTTTGCTGTAAATAAAATTCCAGGTCAACATTTTTAAAGTGGTACTATAAATATGTAAGTATATTGTCCCTGGTCTTGCATTTGTTTCTGAAAGAAGGCTTTGTCATTCTTATTTTGTCCCCATATATGTAATGTCCATTTCTTCTCTGGATGTTTTAAGAATTTCTATTCAGCACTGGTTTTCAGCAACTTTAGTTTGAGGTGATTTTGTGTGGTTTTCTTTGTATTTATCCCACTTGGGTTTTGTTATCTTCTTGGATTTATGGGCTTATAATTTGTATCAAATTTGGAAACTTTTTGGCTTTTATCTATTGAGGGATTTTTTTCTCCCCCCTTCCTTCTGGAACTCTAATTACACATCTGTTGAAACTTGAAACTATCCCAGAGTCACTAAATCTTTACATATTTTTAAGTCTTTTTTTCCTTTGTGTACTTCAGTTGAATAGTTTCTATTTTAATGTTTTAACTTTCCTAATCTTTCCTTATGTAGTGTCTAGTCTTGTATTAAGCCCATTTGTTAAACTTTATACTTCATATATTGTAATTTTTTTTCATCCCTGGAAGTTTCATTTGATTCCTTTTTACATTTTTAATCTCTTTCTCATTATGTTTTATGTTTTACTTTAAACAATCATATTTATAATGGATGTTTTAAGGTCCCTGTTTTCTAATTCCATCACCTCTGTAATTTGAGTCTGTGAATACACTGATTTTTCTTCTGGCTATAGATGGCATTTTTCTCTTCATTTTATGTCTAGTAATTGTTTTGTTGGATGCTGAACATTGTGATTGTTATATTGTTGAGCATCTGGATTTTGGGGGTCATTTTTTAAAGTTTATTGATTTAAGTTTTGGCTGACTATTAATTTACTTGAGGATCAGTTTGTTCTACAACAAACTTGATGTTGAGGTTTGTTTTAAGGTTTGTCAGGTCACATATAGAGTAGTTTCTATTACAGGTATAGTTTATTTTTACTGCTAAGATGTGGTTCTTCTGGGGTTTTGACAGACTGTCCTGGGTTTTTTTTACAAGGTAACCCCACTTTGGCTCTTTGGAATTTAAAGCCTTCCTATATTGTGTGAGTTCCAGGAACTATTCAGCCTTCATCACCCTGGTAGTTCTTTGCCTGGCCTGATAGCATTTTATCCAAGCCAGGCGTAGCTTAGTATTCAACAACAAACTCAAGGGGACCACTCTCCATTACCTTCCCCTATAATTTTCAGCCACCTCCACATTACAATTCCATTTATTTCCAAAGTGAGACTCCAGTGTTCTGCTTGGGGTGCCCTCTCTGTGCTATTATCTGGAAAGTATCTCTGGCAGAAAACTGGGGAAACTAGAGGTGTCACTTCATTTTTTCCTTTATCTTAGTGATCGTATTTTTGTGTTGTTTGTTCAGTGATTAAAAACATTTTTGTTTATATGTTTCCAGTTTACTACTTGTCCAGTAGAGTGGAATGGTGGAAGGAGAAGCCCAAATACATTGCTCTTTACAGTACTGCTCTCAAGACAACCCTAAATTCCAGCCCTGAATTTACCTGTATTAGGTATGACTTTGGAATTATTTAAAATACTTGACTCTCAGTTTCTTCATATATAGACTAAAAACAATAATACAAATGATGATTAATTTATAGACATATAACAGTGTTGTTGATAGGAATATATTAAAATACTTTAGAAAAATATGGTTAAGACTGCCTAGCCCAGTACCTGGAATAAACATAGTCTATCAAAAATTGTCTGTTTATCTACCACATAACACTTGCTGTCATCTAGGATTATACTTAGATGTGATGAATTACATCTATTTCCCTGTTTCTGTAGATTGTTAAAGCAAGAGTTGAGAGCTTATTATACAAAGTGTATTTTTTCTGTCATGTACAATGAATATTTCTTAACATTGGCAGGCATCCCCCTCCTCCTTCCATTGGTGATATATTTTTAAATCATATTCATGAAGTGGCTTTATGGCCAAACACATTTCTTTCTTTCTCCCTCCTTAGGTTACTATTCCAGTCATGGCCATTTGAGAAGTTCTCATTCAAAGATTTATTCAGCTCATCTGGATAAATTTGGGGTACCAAAATACAAAATAACTATTCCAAATCCTGTCAGTTAAAGAAGAAGAGATTTATTCATTTAGGCCAAAAGGATATTTTACCACAGAGACTATCTGTGTGAGCAATGCGCAGGCAGCCTCACCTTCTTGGTAAGCTCTCCAGACTCCTCAGACCCTTCAAACTGTCACACAGGCACCAGTCCTTCTGGTGTCAGACCATCGAAAGATAGGCTCAGGAGCCTTGGAATCCAACACACACCACTCCTGCACATAGAACTTGGAAAGAAGGTTTCTTACAAGTGAAGAGGAGCCTTCTACAAAATGGAGAGCAGTACATCAAAAGCCTTGGCCCTCATCACCAGTGGATGTTCTGTCTATGGTAGTGTGGCTGCTCCTTTCAGTCGTGAGCCCAGCAAGAGAGGCTGTTGTGATGAGTTGTTTTTCTGTGCTTGGGCAATGTGTAATGTCTGAGACTGGCTTCCCTCGAAATGTGGTCAGCTCGTAAGCAGGCCAAGAAAAGTATTAGGTGGTGTCAGGGGTAGATGTTGAACCACGAAGACAAAAGGTGAAGAAACCCCTGTTCATTCTATCTCCCTGACAACACTCTCAAGGCTCCTTCTAAAGTGATAACTTTTAATGGGCCTGAAAGAAGGGTACAAGCCCACCAGGATAGATAACTCAAATCTGGTGGGTTCTCGGGGACAGACTGGGGTTATTTATTGTGTTGGAGGCTATATTTGGCAAACCTACTGCACTTCTATGCATTCCAAGTATGGAAGAACAAAGTTACACAGAAGTCTGGTTGTTTGGTACAGATATAAATAAAAATTGCAAGGGACACGTTTTAAGTAAGTTGGCAAAAATATTCTAAACATGGAAACAGAGCCTCTGTTTACAGGGGCACACTTTTTAAGATAAAGGAAGCAGTTACACATTTTGTGTACAGTGGTGAGAAAGAGGTGGCACTGAAGCAGACCTGTGTTGACCACAGAGGAATGACCCTGTTTATACTCCAGAGGTCACAGGGGACATCAGGGAATAAAGTTAACCAGTTGAGCCTCAGGTGAGCAGGAGAGCCCACGTTCCTTGTGAAGGTAGAAGCTCCCAAAACTCCAACTCAGTTCAACAGCCCTGCCATTTTATTTAAGAAAAGCTGGAGCTTCCATTTTTGATGTGAAATATCCCATTTTCTAAATGATGGAAACTGCTTTTAAAAAATATGGAGGAATAATATAAATGTGGAAAGTACATATATAATTAGTAAATGTAAAAAGAAACAAACTTAAAATACCAGTGTTACCAGAACCCAGTCAAGAAACGGAAAATTGTCAGTTCCACAGAAACTCCACTGTCCGTCCTTCCACTCATGACCCTTTCACACAGTATAGAGTTTCCTGGAAAATACATGTTTTAATTAAAGAAGGAAAAGAGAAAGGAGGAAGATGAGGAAGATGGGAAGGAGGAGAAGGAGGAGGAAAAGGAGAGAAAGGAAGAGGAAGAGGAAGAAGCAGAGAAGAGATGAAGGTGAGGAGAAGCCATGTTAGGAACACAGCTTACTTCCCAGCCTCAGTTGTCAATCTCTGATTTGCTTTCCAACACTCTTCCTGAGTTTCTAATGGAACCTGGGAGTTTGAGGCAAGACCCAGGGCTTTGTATGTTCTTTCATTTTCCAGGTCTATTCCGGACCAGAGTCTCTTAAGCAGGTAAGCAAGAAAGGGCACTGAGCACATCCAGTATGTTGGGCTCACCTGAGAGAGTAATTTAATTGAACCTACAAATACCAAGCACTTTTCAGTGTAAAATTAATCCCATTTGTAGTCACTGGAGAAGATGATCAAATATGTGTGTGATGAAGTGATTGTGCTCGGATGGACTGTTATTAAGCCAAGATAAGTGATGTGATTTGATGCTGAAGCTGGAGTGCAGAGCTGTGTTTGGGCCACTACATTTAAAGCCTGTTAAAGATTCTCTGTGACTCGCATCTTCTCGTAGTATAAAAAGACTCTTTTTGTGCTTCCCAAATATCTTTGCCTTAAATTATACTTCTGTGACTTCCTTTAGTTTCCATTTACCTTATGTTTTAGTGCCCAATTTTATGTTTAACAATTCCATGATATTGTTTTAATCATGCCTCTTGTAAGATGCATGGTATTGGATTTTCAGTTTTGCTATAGCAATCTGAGAATCTGTTTTTGATTCAGAGAGTTAGATTCCTTTATGTTTACTATGAAAACTAAAATGTCTGGACTTTTGTCAACTGTTTTACATGTTTTGATGAATAAATAATGGCATTTTTGTCATGATTTCCTTCTGAGATTTGAAGTAGATTTGTCTTGTTTTCAGTATTAGTGATGATTATCATCAGTATTAGTGATGATTATCATCAAGTTTTCAAAAATATTTTTGATTACAATTCATACTTATCAAAGATAGAAATCAAATGATATATTTTGAGTCTCACAATGTAAGACAGGATATTTAGTAGAGTTTTAGTCCCCGAGATATCTCTGTACTTTGCAGTCTTCATTAATATAATGTAAGACGTTAGTCTCAAAATGCTACTATTAATTTTTTTTACATTAGATGTCTGCTTTGCCAAGAATAATGTTCTGCATTGGCGTTGCATAGCACAGCAGCGACATTCACCCCGATGATTCAGAATAACTGTTTACTCATTTATTGCTTAATCAGTTGCAGTTGGTCTCCAGATAACTTTTTTCAGGAAGAGACTTGGGTAGTATCATTTGAACTCCTGCATATCTGAGAATGCCTTTCATATGAAAACTAACCAGACTAGTACAGCCTTTCGCTCCTGGAACCAGCACAAGACCCCGTGCCAGTGTCCCCTTTTTTCCAGCCTTTGTTGAGCAAGGAAGGTAGTGCCAGCCTCAGTCTGGTTCCCTTTTAGGTTGTCCGTTTCCCTCTTTCTGCCTGAGTGACTAAAGTGTTTTTTTCTTTTTTTTTTTTCTTCTAAACATCTTGAATACAAATATGTTTTCAGATATGTTCAGGGTCTAAAATTAAAATGATCTTTTCAATTTTCATGCTCAGACTCTTTGTCATTTTGGAAAAAGGATATTGCTCTGGTTATCTTGATTGCTTTTGGGAGGACTCCTGACTGTTGGGTCACATTTATGTCCTTTGCCCTACTTGAATTTCATCTTCCCCCTCATATTTCTATGCATTTGTCCCTTAGCTCTTCCTTGTGCAAAAGCTACTCAGGTATGTATTCTACATCATTGAGTTGTCTCAAGTGCTAAGTTTGCTTTACACTCCCTCGAAGGTATATTCTGTGATAACACATATTCATTGCTTTGCAGTCCTAAGGATTCTACCCACCTTCCCTTTCATCTCATCCTGTGGTCCTAAAAAGGTCAACCTGTTTCCCTTAAGAATATTTTGTTCAGATTCTTCCACCCTATTGAAAAGCTGAACATTTTTCTAAAATGCACTAGTTTATATTTTCCCCGTATCCCTTGTTTTGTCACTTTAGGAACTGCACTGTTTTGGTAATTTATCAATTCTTAAATTAGAAAAGATCTATTTGGTTCAACAGCCAAGTTATGTGGCTTGTCCATCTCTTCTCTTGTTTACTTGGATGCTCCCAAATCCCCGTCAACTCTGAAGTCAAGGTCCGTGCTTGTGTGCGCTGTTCCTGGCTCAGTCCCGGATGTCTTGGTAAAGGTTCTTGTGATTGAGAGAATCTTCTCCTGGCCTCATCATGGCCTTGGTTTTCTGGACCAAGAGAGGACATGAAGAGGTACAGGCCCAGCACACAGACACATCAGAGTTTCCAGTTTGTATTTAACTTGATACCCTTCTCCCAGGAAGCTGTGCACCATGGCTGGTCACTTCCTATGTCTTGGTGAATGTGATGAGGTATAACTGGCAGTGAGCAGAGTGAACGGAGTGATGAGGATTGTGCCATCCTTTGTGTGATGTAAAATGCAGCACTTGGTCAGCAAAGGGACGTCTGCTCAGTCTGCCATACACACAAGTCCTGCACCTCCGAGCCGAGTGTCGGGAGGAGCCTTTGCCCTGCTGCAGACAGTGAGCTACTTGTCCCCCAGTGAGGTGACACTTGGCTCAGCTTCATGGGTCTTGAGGGAGATCACTCACAGGTTGGCAATACTTCATTTTCAGTATTGTTGTGAGTCATTGTTTCCTGGATCTCTGTGCTCCTCCAACTTGTGAATGTAAAATTAATATCCAACTCGTGATACTGTTGATGCCCTCCACCGATGTGAAATTGGCTTTCCCCATGGCTAAACTTGGAACACACCTCTTTCCAGATAAAGCAGAGGAAAAGCAAGAAGCCCTCCATACTTTGACCTCCCCCCGACTCTGTGGCAGACCCCAGGTAAGGTGTCCGACACACTGTCTCCTGAAATTTCTCTTCTCCCAGTCCCTCCATCCAAATTCTCACTCAGCTCTTTTCTGTTCTGTCATTCTGCTCAAAGGAACATTGAATCAGGAACATAAGACCCCAGCTTCACTCATTTTTTGTCCCTTGGCAACCTTTCTCCCGGGGAAGTCAAGCACATCCATGATTTTCACATTGCTTAGAGACTCACAACCCCAAACGTACATCCCCAGCCCAGCGTCTGCCCAGGCATCCAGATCCTGACATCTGGACCCTAGTGGACTACGTGGACATGCCAGGGGTGGATCTTGATATCCTGACCCTTCTGGACATGTGCACCTGAACATCTCCTGGGCATCCACATGTCCTATAAACTGTATTTTCTATAGAGTTTACTTTTCTTCCAAGACCTAACTTGTAAAGTGATTTTAACAATTACATTAAATAATGCTAGAGAAAGTCTTTTCAAGTCTAATTGAGCACACAGATGATAATTGTTTTTACTGCCCACCTAGTTTCACCAGGTAGAAATCCCTGAGGCTTCTCAGACTGCCGCGTTCTCGTTCTCCTTGCCTCCAAGTCCATTTGGAATCTAAAGGACCACTGACTTCCCAGCTCCTCTTCTGGTACTGCCCTCACTGGGCCTCATCATTTTTCAGGTGGGCTAGGGTAGAAGCCAAGTAACAGTACTCCCGGCCCTGGCATGGCAGGTTCTCTCTGTGGACATCACACCATGTCCTGCCCAGTCTTCGATGTGCTGCTGGTCTCCTGGTCCTTGCGTTAGAGTCCCAGCTCTACTCCTGGATACAGAGCCCAGGAATAGGCCCTCTGTCCTGCTCCCTGCATCCAGGTGACAGTGGTGAAGAGTAGGCTCAGTGCTGAAGGCCACAGAGCACACACCATCAGTGACTAAGAGGCAGACTGCACCTCCAGAAAGTAAGAGGCCTCCCTCCAGTCTGCTGCTGTAAAAGAGTAAAACTTGAGCAAGTGGAAAGCCTGTTGGTAATTTCCAAGTCAACATTTAGTTTCATTCATACCCATTCACCTTTGAAAATGGAGCACGTAAAGCACACGTGACAATGCTCTGATTTTGCCTGGCACATTTAAAATGTGAAAATGAACGCCTTTATTGACTTTTCTTCACCACAAAATAAGCCATAAAACACAAATAAATCAGCCTTCCAAGCAGAGCCTGTTTTCAGTGGGAAAGCAGCCTGGCTGACATAGCTCATCCATTATAGGTCCCCACTGGGCTCCGAGTCATTTCTGAGCTTAAGTAGAACTTACGGTTCGAGCTCTGACTCCATAACAGCCCTTCTTCAACTGTGATTCCACCTTCTGAGCTTCGTTTAAGCCCTAGGTCAATCAAGAGGAGCAGGCCCTCCTGACAGGGCCGCAGCTCCCAGGGAGCTCTCTGGAGGAGCGGAGTTGTGTTCTGGACCAGGGCACAAAGAGAAACTTGAGGTGGACATTGTCACACTCCTCACCACACGCATCCCTGGGAGCTGGCCTGGCTTGGATCTGATCACTCCTCTCCCTGCAGTTTACTCCTTCTTCCGTGCACGTGCCCTCCACTCCCTCCCAATTAAACATTTTTTCATCCTGCATCAGAGGCTTGCATCCGAGAAGCAAATATACTACCCGTGGTGTAGAATAAGGGGTTTACTATAGGAACTAGCGCTTACACAGTGTGGGGCTGGAGGGGTAGTCTGCGCAGGCTACTGTATCCGGTACTGACCTGAGGCTGCCCACCTATAGGTCAGCCCAATGGGGCAGTGGTAGAAAAACAAGAAACTGGGTGTAGACAAGGTCAAGGTCAAGAGAAACTGGGACGGGAAGGGCACACTGGAATGCAGGTCTGCCTCTACAACTCCCACCAATGCTGTGGGCGACCTGCAAGGGAACCCAGCTCCCTTTGCCATAGAGTTGGCCCTGCACCTGGCCCAGACTTTGGAGAAGCTGAAGGAAGAGACCCAGTGGAGACCAGAGATATCACGTGGGTCCAAATGCTGATCCCTGCCAGCCAGGTATGCCAGCAGACCGGTAACAGCATGTGTGAGCTGCACACATTGTCCCCAGCTTCAAAGCATAAGGATATGGCTGTGGAATGTCCCTTGAGGGCAACACTAACTGGCAGCCATACAGGGAATCTGGGGGCTGTGGTTCCAGCTTAGCTAAGTCAGCACAGCCACAGTCACTACACGAGCCATAGGCTCTCAGGTTCTCCTCATCCACATGCCTGGCTTTACCCCTGGAATGTGCAATGATAATCTTTAAAGTGGTAGGAATTGATGAAAAGTTGCCCTTGGCCAATTCCCTATCGTCTGCAGCATGAAATCCACCTGTGACTGACTATGTTCCCTCTCCTGGGTGATATACTTAGGATGCACTAACCCCGCCGTTGTTCTGACACCTACAGTCCACACGATCAGGATACCCAGAGGTGCTGCAGGCCTAGAGATGCACGTTGTGCCAGCCAGGGCCCGACAGTAAAGGAGAAACCACTCTGAGTTCTTAAACTCCTCCTGCAACCTGGGAGGCAAGGCAACACAGAGATTTATGATGCAAGAAATTGCCTCCACCTGTAGCCTGAAGGGACAAAGGAAGGAGGTGTGTTGCTGGAGCCCAGCGGCCAGGGGCCCCTTTGAGAGCCAAAGCCACTTCTGCTGATCATCTTAGCACCCACGCAAGGTGGATGGTGTCTTCTTCTCTGTCTCTCTGCTCTCCCACCAGGGCTTCCACAGGGGCTGCCCACCCCCAGTACAGATGGATCAGGGAAAAGGCAAACAGAGATCTGCCTGCAAACAGGCCAGCTCCACCCCCCACCCCCTGCCCCACATTGCCCTCTCTGCCCAATGCAGCTCTAGACGGGTCCAGCAGGAGGTGCCGTGGCTCCTACTCTCAAGAAGCTTGAAGGTGTGAGAAACAGTTTTTACAGAGAAGAGGCCACAGAGAAGGGAGCATGGAGAGGTGCCCATAGCAGCCTGAAGGAAGGCAGGGCTGGGGCTATACCTGAGCCCAAACCTTGATATCAGTCCGAGAGAAACCTCAAGTCATCCCCCAATATCAGGAAAGGAGACCTATGAATGCACCATAGACATTCACTGATGCAACTAATATTTTATTGGGCACCTAGTATGTGCCAAGCATCATGTTCCTTATAATCATCTCTCCTAGGCATACTTGACTGTTCCTCACTGTGTCACAGGCCCCCATGACCATCCTCAGGCCTAGTAATTTGCTAGGACTCATAGGACTGAGAAAGCCACTATATTCATGATTTTGTTTTGTTTTGTTTTGTTTTGTTTTTTTACAGGGAAAGGACACAGATTAAAATCCACAAAGGGAAAGATGGATGAAGCAGCATCCAGGAGAAACCAGACACAAGCTTCTAGCCTCTCTCTCTCAGTGCAGTTGCACAGGAACACACTTAATTCTCCCAGCAATGATACGTGACCACAAAGGTGAAGTGTTCTCCACTAGGGACGCTCACCCCAGACTTGGTATTGGACTTTTTAATTGAGGGTAAATCACATAGGCAGGCAGTGCTCACAGGGCTGACCTCGGCTACTCAGTCTCCAGCCCCAGGAGAGATAAAACTGATACAGCATGGCCCAGGGCTTGAGGCATCAAAAAACAGGTATGCTACCTCTCACCAGGTGGCACATTCCAAGGGCTTAGAGGTTACCTCCGAGGAGGTGGATAAGCCAATCCTGAACAAACCTTAACTGTTGCAGGGTTTGAGCAAACGATGCCTGCTGAGCTAAGCCTTTACTGCATACTCAGGTATTCCCATTTTGATCCAGTTTTCACCTGATCTCTGGTCTTTGCTGTATCTCTCTGTGCTGCTTCACCCCTGACCTCCTGGACTTGGGGTTTGCATTTAGGACACCTCATCAGAATCATTGAATTATGTATGATTCTTGAGGTCCAGTGTGTGATAACTTCCTATTCAGAGACATGGCCTTGATTGGGATTGGGATCCATTTATTTATTCATTCAGTCACCATTGACTGCACACATAGGATGTACCAAGAATTGTAGGCACATTTGTTACAATAGTGAGTGTAGTAAACCCCAATCCCACCCTAGCAGAGAGTATGGTCTAGTAGAGCAGGGCAAATGAATAAGAAAATATAATATTGATAGTTTACTGGATTGAATACTGTCCCCCTAATACTCATGTCTACCCAGAACCTCAAAATGTGATTTTATTTGGAAATAGAGTCTTTGCAGATGTAATCAAGTTGAGATGTGGTCTTACTGGATTGGAGTGGGCCCTAGTCTAATGACTGGTGTTCTTATAAGGAAAAGGACACAGAGACATACACAGAGAGAAGACAATATGAAGACCCACAGGGGAGAACTCCCTGTGATCATGAAGGCAGATAACAGACTGATGTGTCCACAAGTCAAGGAATGCCAAGGATTGCCACTAACCACCAGAAGCTGGGAGGGATGAGGGAGAATCCTGTCCTCCCCAGAGCCTCCAGGAAGCGAGTGGTCCCATCCACACCTCGATTTTGGACTTCCAGCCTCCAAAACTGTGAGAATAAATTTCTTTTAAGTTACCAAGTTTGTGGTAGTTTGCTATGGCAGCCCTGGAGAATGAATACAGATAGCACAGAATTAAAAGAAAGACAGGGCATTGAGACACCAGAGGAGGAATGCATGAAATCCAGCTCAGGAGGCCAGAAATAAACTCCAGTGGGAGTGACAGCTTCCAGAAAGAAGGTTTATGCTGTGGAGGTGGCAAGGAAAAGCATACAGGGAGAGAATTCCAGACATAGGGAAGAATGTATGTAAAGGCATGAAGGTAAAAAAGAGCATGAACCACTGGAGGGTCTGAAAGAAAAGAAGGAGAACTGGACCATGGATTGCGAGACATGGTTGGGAAGATTGGAGCCTTATGTGGGGAACAGCTGAGTGTGTGCACAGTCCCTTGTAAGTTGTATAGATGTGATGCACCTGCATGTCTAGTCCCCTGTTGGGCCTCAGAAATGAGGGAAAAATCTTCTGACAGATTTGGTATCATCTCTGGTTCATGTTTTACCTCCAGGCCATGGGATAACATGACCAGCGAGGAAGGGGTTGGGAAGTCAGCCTATTCTATAAGAACATGCTGACTTTGGTAACTGTTTACAACATTGGTGCCTTGCTTGAAATCGAATGGCATCATGGCCATTATTGATTTCCTTTCCAGAGCACAACATTGTAGATTTTCTGGGCTGTCATTAAAACCCTGCGATGTCACTGCACATGACTCAACACCATCAATTCCGATTAGAACTGTTGGTAACAGGCGGAAGAGCTTCACTTTTTCCATGTGAACAGTGTCAAACTGTTTCAGTACAGGAAAGCTGTCAGTGCTGCCCGTGAATACGGTATTCACTCTTCATTTCTCTTTGTATGTTGTCAGTTTAGACTCGGGTTTGGGCTTACGATTTGCTAATCCTCTCATGATACTGCTTTGAACTATGGTTTTTTTTTTTTTTTTTTTTAATTTATTTGTTTATTTATTTATGGCTTGTGTTGGGTCTTCGTTTCTGTGCGAGGGCTTTCTCTAGTTGCGGCGAGCGGGGGCCACTCTTCATCACGGTGCGCGGACCTCTCACTGTCGTGGCCTCTCTTGTTGCGGAGCACAGGCTCCAGACGCGCAGGCTCAGTAATTGTGGCTCACGGGCCTAGCTGCTCCGCGGCATGTGGGATCTTCCCAGACCAGGGCTCGAACCCATGTCCCCTGCATTGGCAGGCAGATTCTCAACCACTGCGCCACCAGGGAAGCCCTGAACTATGTTTTAAGTGAACATATCATGACTGTGATGATACCATTCACCATTTAAGACTCTTAATTAAACAAACAAACTAGAAAACACTTGAGTTATCACTGTCATTCAGCCAGCTAGGAAATCATGAGAAGGAAGCAGAATGAGAACCTATAGACCCAGTTGGCTTCCATTTCTCTGCTGACTAGTGCGATTGAAGTTGACGGTGATGTGTTCTAGAGGAAACACAGGAAACTAGACGTGTGCCAGGATGCAGCCACCCAGCAACGGGGTGCTCACGGGAATGTCGGTGCACTGGATGCCTCCAGAAAGGTCCTGTAGTAAAGTTCAAAGAGTGCACTCAAGGGTAGAGAGGTTTGGGGTTGAATCCTGACCCAATGACTTTTTTATGGGATGACAAAGAGGAACCCATGGAAAAGAAACAATAATATCCCCCTCAGAGGAGAGGGTTGGGGAAATTTGTATATATTATGTAAATATACATATATACATTACATATATAAATAATATGTATAATACATGTACATGTATTCACACACATGAATAATATGCATATAAATCACACACATATAAATATATGTATACATATATTTGTACACAAATGAGTATTTGTATACATATACATAAATGTATGTGTATATGTGTACATATATAAATTTACATGTATATGTAAAGTTTTTCAAGTTTACACACACACACACATACACACACACACAGTTTGGAAGAATTCCTGGCATTCAAACCCACTTTTGTCTTCACATTTTATTTTCTTTTCACTACATGGTCTTACCTCACTCTTTGAAGTATTTATGTAGCCTCCTATTAAGTGGAGATCATTGGCAGAGAAACCAAAGATAGTTTAAAAGTGAGCAATAAAGACTGGGGAGACTTTGCTACCAGGCAGACTAGAGAGAGGTTCTCAGCTCTGCTTCTCACCACCATGGGACAGAGACAAGTCACTTTGCCTCTTTTTAAGCCTCAACGTCCTCCTCTAAAACTTGAAGGTCCAGGTCCATGGAGGGAATTAAAGATAGTGTATCCACATTACAATACGGCACAGAGTAGGTGCTCTACAAATAAGGGCACCCTTGAAATTGCACCCTGTAGGGAACCACCTGCACAACCCCCACCACCATCCCACACAGAGGTTTATGTCTGGGTGGGGGGCACAGGCTGCCCTTTCAGTCAATCATATATGTGATCATACGTGTGTTCATTCTGCAAACATTTTACTAAATACCTCTGCCTGGCTCTTTGAGAGGTGGTGGAACACCAAGAAGAGTGTCACATGACCCCATACTCAAGAAGCTCAGATTTGGTAAAGGAGAAAGATAAGAAAATAAATATTATTAATACATGTGTTAAGTTTGTAAGATAGCAATACAGGTATGTACTGGGTATTTATTAACTCCTATTTCATTTCAAAGCCTACTTTTAAAGAGATGTGCTTAGAAAATCATAGGGCTTGCATTTTTAATTAAGTACTATCTGTTTTGCTACAGAATTGTTTTTGTAAAGAAAATTAGCTCCTACGTGATTAGTAAATAAGAGACTCTGAGTATAAACTCGAGGTACTTCAGTTTATATGTGATTGTCCTGAGCACTTTATTGTTTTGTGTCACCTAGTCATAGCAGTTGAGCATTACAGACACTAAAAAATGTGGACACAGCAAACCATGGGGGATACATGCTCTACGGAGCATCTGTTCCCTGAAGTCCTCCTTCTGGCTGAGTATGGCCATTGTTAGATGGGCTTATACTGCTCTAAGAAACCAGCACAAATCAATGAGCCAGAGCCATCCATCTCTGGATCGTTGCATGTTGTGCAAAACCACCAGCAGCTGCTTTGCACCTGAATCTCCTGATAATGAGAGTATCTCTTTGCTTCTGCTCCATAACTCCACACCCTTAGCTGTTCCTTACACCTGTTTCCATCACACTACCTTCACATATTCTTTTTCAGTAAAATTTTATCAATTATAGCTCTTCTATTAATTTGCAAGCTAATTCTTTTAAATGAGATTGGTAGTTTAATCAGGATTATTGTTAATTTTTTGTAGGGTCTGGTTCAAAAGATACGTTTTCAGTAGTCTGGCCCAATACATTCTCCCCTTACAGGTGTGATTTTGCAGAATGTAAGGTTTTTTTTTTTTTTTTTGGTTGTGTTGGGTCTTCATTTCTGTGCATGGGCTTTCTCTAGTTGCGGCAAGCGGGGGCTACTCTTCATCGCGGTGCGCAGGTCTCTCACTGTCACAGCCTCTCTTGTTGCAGAGCACAAGCTCCAGACGCGCAGGCTCAGTAGTTGTGGCTCACGGGCTTAGTTGCTCCGCGGCATGTGGGTTCCTCCTAGACCAGGGCTTGAACCCGTGTTCCCTGCATCAGCAGGCAGATTCTCAACCACTGCGCCACCAGGGAAGCCCCAGAATGTAAGGTTTTTAAGGATCACATAGTGTGATATAGAAAACTCTTGCAGTTTTCTACCATTCTTCATAACATAATGCAATTTGGTGTTAGAAGCAGTAGTGTTCACATCAGGAAGCCAGTGTTTAAGTCCTGTATTCCTTACTCTCTCTGTGCTTACTTATTGTTGCAGGAAATTCTCCTGACCAGATGCCATACTCCCAGCTGCAAACCTTTCCCACTATCTTCCTCTTCACTCCCATCTTGCCTGGATCTTCTGAGTTCTTTATGACCTCAGAATGGACATTGTGAGTGTTTCTCCCTGGTTTGGTTCTATGCTTCCTCAGAAATGCTATTTCTCAACCGAGAAAACAATGATGTCACAGACACCTTCCAGTCCAAGCCTCTGGGATTCAAGACCTTAGCTAAAGGGCTGGTTGTTTCCGTCCTCACACGTTATTTCCATGGAATTTGACAAACTTATAGCACAATTACAGTTTTTATTTTTTCTTTCTTTCTTTCTTTTTTTTAAATTGCAACTAGAGCTTAGCAATCTTTTCTGTTAGTTCTGGATATTCGTTTGGAATGTGAAACTAAAATGATGGAGATACAACTCCTTAGAATATCATTTCAGAAATCTCTCTCTAGAATTACTATGAGTTTTACACCATAACTGACCCATCAAATACAATAAAATTCCAGATTAAACTTTTTTAAGGATCACATTTTAGAGCTTTTAATGAGTTAACAAGAAAAAAAGGGGAACCATTACAAGATAAAACTTAAAAGAAAAAAAAAGAGAAATCAGAAAGGTGAGATGTGCAATGAATCAGGCTTTTACTCTGAGAAAACTGACCAAACTTTAGTAAATTGAGGATTTATTTCCACTGCCATGTAGGCCTCATGATTTAGGACACAAATCTTAGGGGAATCCCAGGTAGGGACATCCAATAATAGATCCCTACATTTCTGGGATCCCAAAGGGCTACAAACTCAATGTAAGTGTGAACTAGATAAAACCTCCTCCAACATACACCAAAAGCTAGGAGGAAAATTCTCTGCCTCTGATATTTGTGATAGGTGAGGGTTTTTTAAATTACCAAACAATCCATAATTACAGTGAGACCTTTATGCCACTTTGCAGCCCAAATTCATACTACATAATGAGCTATCACCTCATGCTTATTAGAGTGGTTGTAAAACGAAAAGCCAAGTGTTGGTGAGGATCTGGAGAAAAGGGAACCCTGTACACTGTTGGTGGGAATGTAAATTGGTGCAGCTACTGTGGAAAACAGTATAGAGGGTCCACAAAAAATTAAAAATAGAACTACCATATGATTGAGCAATCCCAATTCTGGGTGTTTATTCAAAAGAATTGAAATCATTACCTTGAAAGACATCTGCATCCCCATGTTCATTTTAATATTATTTACAATAACCAAGACATGGAAACAACATCTATCAATGAATAAATGGATAAAGAAAATGTGACACACACACACACATGCACACACACTCAGGGATATTGTTCAGCCACAAAAAAAGATGAAAATCCTGTCATTTGTGACACCATGAATGAATTTTGAGGGCATTATGCTAAGTGAAATGTCAGACAGAGAAAGACAAATACTGTATGAAAGTGGTTGCCAGAGGTGGGTGGTGGGGGATGGACAATGTATGAAGGTCAAAAGTTCAAACTTCCAGTTATAAGATAAATAAAACTGGAAGTTTTAACTTTTGACCACCTTTGTACATTCTGGGGATGTACTGTACAGCATGATGACTTTAGCTGACAATACCATGTTGTACATCTGGAAGTTGTTGATACTAGATCTTAGAAGTTCTCATCACAAGAAAAAAATTGTAACTCTGAGATGATGCATGTTATCTAAACTTACCGTGCTAATTATTTGCAATATATACGTATATCAAATCATTATGCTGTATACCTGAAATTTATATGATGTTATGTCAATTATATCTCAATCAAACTGGAAAATTAAAAAAAGAATCGTTTAAATCATTTAAAAAATGTTTTTTATATACATTTAAAAGATCATTCAGCAAGTAGGATATAATAGGCATTTCTGAATTTTGTACACATCTCAAAAAAAGACTATATAATATTTTTTTAAAAATCATGGGGCATTTATATTAATTGATCACTTACTTATAAAGCAAGCTTTAAACGTATTTATAAGATTGATAACTTATTGTGTAGATTGATTGTATTAATAGGCTAATAGTTCACCCCTCCCTGTATCTTTTGCCATTCCTCTTAGTAAAGAGGTGAACTGCAGTTCGCTCCCACTTTAATGTGGGCTGATACTGTGCCTTATTTTGGTATATTTCCACATTCTCTCTTGCCAACTGCCATCACCATGAGAACATGCTTGAAGATGAAATATATGTGGGCTAGAGAGGAATCAGCCTAGTGATCCAAGTGAAGATCATTCTAAATAAAAAGACAACAAACTAACCTCCAGCAATGTGAGAAAGTTGAGTCAAGACCAACAAAACTTCTCAGCTAACTTGCAGACCCATAAGCTCAATAAAAGCTTATTATTATAAACCACTTAGTTTGGGAGAAGTTTATTACACAGCGTCATTCTGTCATAGATGACACCCCATGTATACTAAGTATGCTCTCAGATCAAAGTGAATATGTCAGAAGTGCTTAATAAAAGTAGCTTTAAAATCTCATACATTTGGAAATTAAGAAACATACTTTTAAAGAAATTGCAAGTCAACTAAAATAATGAAAATTAAAAAATTTAGACATAACAAAATATTATGTTTCAAATCTTGTGAGATATAAAGACTTTTAACATTAAATGTTATAGTATAAAAAGAAGAAAAGGTTGCAATAAAATAACTTTCTAATTTAAAGCTTAGAAAAATAACCAATAAAGATACAAAGGAGATAGAAAGAAGGGAATGTAAATATTAGAGCATAAAGTATTTATATGAAAAGAAAGCATACAATAGAATCAACAAATTCAAAAGTGTGTTCTTTGAAAACAACCAGAAAAATCATTAAACCTCTGGTGAGTCTGACCAAAGAGAAAGAGAACAGTATATGTAAATGATATTACCAATAAAAAAGGACATAAGGATAAAAAGAAAATGTGTAAAAAAACCTTAAGGAAAAGATATGTTGACCAATTTCATGTCATTATATATAAGCTTTAATTTAGATAAAATAGACAGATTTCTAGCAATGTTACCTACCAAAACTGACACAAAAAGTGAGGAAAAAACTTTAAAATATTTATAACCAGTAGATATACTAATTTTTCTAATGAGAATATATTTTGAAATCTAAATAAAGATAATTGATCCAAATCCAGCAATGTATAAAAAGGTAATACATCAAGTTAGAATTATTCCAGAAATGCAATTTTAGTTTTCATTAACAAATCAATTAATATAATCCACTACACTTTCAGATGGAAGGAAATTGATTATATAATTAACTCAATAGTTTACATAAGCCAAAACCTTTTGGCAAATTCAAAATCCATTCAGTAAAAAAAAGAAAAAAATTAAGGAATCTATTGAAGATGTATAAACTAAGAAACAACAAAAAAACCCCAAACAACCTAATTGAAAAATGGGCAAAAAATATTTAACATACATCTCACCAAAGATTTTTAGATGATGATTATGTATGTGAAAAAATGCTCACATCATTTATAACTAGGGAATTGCAAATTAAAACAACAATGCAGGACTTCCCTGGTGGTGCAATGGTTGAGAATCTGCCTGCCAATGCAGGGGACACGGGTTCGAGCCCTGGTCTGGGAAGATCCCGCATGCCGCAGAGCAACTAGGCCCGTGAGCCACAACTACTGAGCCTGCGCATCTGGAGCCTGTGCTCCACAACAAGAGAGGCCGCGATAGTGAGAGGCCCGCGCACTGCAATGAAGAGTGGCCCCCACTTGCCGCAACTAGAGAAAGCCCTCGCACAGAAACGAAGACCCAACACAGCCAAAAATTAATTAATTAATTAATTAATTAATTAATTAAAAAAAACCCAATGCAACACCACCATGCATCTATTAGTATGGCTGAACTACAAAAATATTGATTGACAGTATTAATTGTTGGCAAGGATGTGCAGCAATAGAACTCTTATGCATTGCTGGTGGAAATACAAAATGGTACAGCCACTATGGAAGATAATACAGCAGTTTCTTACAAAGCTAAACATACGATAGAATTCAGCAATTGTATTCTTAAGCATTGTCCAATTGAGTTAAAACTTATATTCACACATAACCACCAGGCAAAAGTTTATAGGAGTCTTATTCATAATTACCAAAAACTGGAAGCAACCAAGATGTCTTTCAGTAAATGAATAATCAAAGTGTGGTGAGGTCATAGGACAAAATACTATTCAGAAATTTATAAAAAGGAATAGGCTATCAATATATGCAAAAAGAGATGAATTTTAACTGCATCTTGCTAAATGAAAAGGCCATGTACTGTATGATTCCATTTACATAACATTCAGGAAAAGGCAAAAGCTAGAGATGGTGAACAGACCAGTGGTTTTCAGATTTTGCTTTGTTTTGTTTTGGGGTTGGGGGGCTTGAACAGATGAAGCACAGATGTTCTGAAAGGTGAAACTACTCTGTGTGATATTCTAATGTGGATACATGAACTACATTTGTCAAAACCCATAGAATTTTACAGCTCAAGGAAATATTTTTATGCAAATTTAAAAAATGATTTAGGAGGTTGGGAGAATACAAGATAGAAAGCAAAATGTGAGAAAATACTGCAACTGTATTACAGATGAATGAAACAACCTTACTAAAGAGGGTGGCAGGAAAAGGTGCTGACCAAGTTACTTTTGAAAATGAATGGTGTGTCTAAGACTAAAGGCAAATGAAACAATACAACTGTACACCTCTACTCCAGTTGATAAAGATATTTCCCATGTAGGAATGAATTAAAAATCTGATACCACTTTTCTAGAATTGAACAACTGAATGAATGCATGGCAGGTGGTGAGAGTCAGGTTTCTCAGGTTTGAATGAGAATTACAAATAAGCAAGGAGAGAACAGAATGATTAGAATAATAGAATAATGCATGTTATACTGAGTTAGAGTTGGAAAAATCAACATGAACTGATGTTTAGCTTAAAATAGATTCAGATGTTTATTCAGATTTATGATGTTTAGTCATATTTATGGATATATGTGTGTGTATATATATATATATATATATATATATATATAGGTTAGTATATACCCATAGATTTACTTGATCCATCATCTGAGGGTCTATAAACAATGACAAAACACACAACAATGAGTACACCTAGGGCCCACATTTTGGTTTCTAATGTCATTCTTTAATAAAAGGAACCAAGGTTCCTTGGAGAAATGGCTGATTCTAGGGCTGGGACAGGGAAAGTACCAAATGAGCCTACAGCATCTTGTAGTGGCCAGAAAGTAAGTGATAAACACACACACACACACACACACACACACACACACATACACACACACAATCATGGGGATATGTCAAAGTGATACCAGAAACCAACTGATAGAGCTCCCATAACTAAACTTTGAATAATTTGAATAACAAAATTTAAAAAGTACCTAGTGGATTATAGCCCAAAGTATAAAATAAATATCCATATACTGATATTTTAAAAATGATAGGATAAATAAATTAGGAATAATAGAAAAATCAATTTTGCAAAAATAGTTCCAATAATTTATGCAAATATTTCTATCTCAAGGAGCTGGAGCATAATCCTTCAGTTCTTCTGTGTAGACTATGCATTGTGACCTCTTCCCAAGAAGTACAGCATGGAAAGAGGTAGAGGAAGTTTACAACGGAGAAACTGAACAACCACTACCTCAGTCAGGTTCCAAAGGTCAGCATCAACAATAGGTTATGATGATAAAGTGTGTCAGTAGTACTCTGGATATGATGTGATGAGAATAGCACTTTGCTTCTGTGGTTTTCTTTCTAAAAACACCAATCTAATCATGAGCAAAAATAACAGACAAATCCCAACTGGAGAATATTCTACAAAATACCTGACCAGTCCTCCTCAAAACTGCAAAGGTAATGAAAAACAAAGCCTGAGCCACTGTGAGTGATACAGGTGAAACTAATATAAGATGTTAGCAACTGGGGGACCTGGGTGTGGGATATATGATAATTCTTTGTACTATCAAAACAATTTTTCTGTAAATCTAAACCTATTCTAAAGCTAAAAGTTTATTTTAAACATATACAACAAATATTTTATATGCAGTAAAAGTGTGAAAGCTTTCCTTTATTATTAGAAAGTAGATTTTCACTATCATTACATTTTATTTTTTTAATTGTACTAAATATCCTGGCAAGTTGAGTAAAATGAAAATAGATATCAAAGACTTTAATACTGTAAAAGTAACAAAACTGTCATTATGCATCTCTCTTTTTTTTTAAACATCTTTATTGAAGTATAATTGCTTTACAATGGTGCGTTAGTTTCTGCTTTATAACAAAGTGAATCAGTTATACATATACATATGTTCCCATATCTCTTCCTTCTTGCAGAAAATTATAAGACACTGATGAAAGAAATTAAAGATGATACAAATAGATGGAGAGATATACCATGTTCTTGGATTGGAAGAATCAACATTGTGAAAATGACTCTACTACCCAAAGCAATCTACAGATTCAATGCAATCCCTATCAAACTACCACTGGCATTTTTCACAGAACTAGAACAAAAAATTTCACAATTTGTATGGAGACACAAAAGACCCCAAATAGCCAAAGCAATCTTGAGAATGAAAAATGGAGCTGGAGGAATCAGGCTCCCTGACTTCAGACTATATTACAAAGCTACAGTAATCAAGACAGTTTGGTACTGGCACAAAAACAGAAATATAGATCAATGGAACAGGATAGAAAGCCCAGAGATAAACCCACGCACATATGGTCACCTTATCTTTGATAAAGGAGGCAAGCATATACAGTGGAGAAAAGACAGCCTCTTCAATAAGTGGTGCTGGGAAAATTGGACAGGTACATGTAAAAGTATGGAATTAGAACACTCCCTGACACCATACACAAAAATAAACTCAAAATGGATTAAAGACCTAAGTGTAAGGCCAGACACTATCAAACTCTTAGAGGAAAACATAGGCAGAACACTCTGTGACATAAATTGCATCTGTCTTTTAATTGTCCATATAGTAAATCCCCAAATATTCTAGGATAAAATACTAGAAAAAATGAAGTTATTTTAGCAATGTTGCTAGATACAAAATCAATTGCATCTCTTTACATAGCAAAAAATAAGTAGAATATATATATATGTATATATATATGTATATATTAAAAGACCTGATTACAATAGCATCCAAAAAATAAAAGCACAAAAGAAAGCTGGTTAAACTATAGCTAAATAAAACAATAGATTTTAAGGATGAACTCTTTTGCATAGTAAAAAGAGTTTCAGTTTACCAGGAATATTTAATCAGGGGAAAAAAATCTAACAAAATAAGTGTAAGATGTTATGGAAAATATGTATATATAATTTACTGACATATATTAATAAAATTTGAATAAATAAAAATTCACATCGTGTTCAAAAATAAGAAAACTCAACTTCAAATGACTCAAATCATCCTTAAATTAGTAAACAAATTCAAGGAAAATCCATCAACATACTGAAGTTGTTTTGGGTGTGTGTGTGTGTGTATACCTTGAAAGGTTAGCCTTAAAATTTAAATGGAAACACAGAATCCTAAGAATAATCTAAGTACTCCTGAAGAATAACGTATGAAAACTTAAATACTATAATAATTTACAGAGTGTAAACAAGAATGGACAACTGGACCATCAGAACAGACACCATCATATAGGAAAACTTGTTTTATGGGAGAACCATGAGGAAAAGATGGAGTTCTTAATAAATGGTGCTGATCCACTTGATTATCCATATAGAAAAATAAGTTGGACCTCCGTATCACATGACAAACGCTCCCTCCATGCCGCATCATCTGCACAATTCCAGATGGATAAAAGACTTACATATTAAAGGCAATATAATAATTTGAAAGATGATATCTTCATCTTGGGGCAGGGGAGTTGGAATTCCTTAAATAAGAATTTTAAAAGTGCAAAACCTAAAGATAAAAATATGTAAATTCTATCTCGTAAATATAAATATTTCAGAAAGTAAGTAAAATGGCAAGCCATGGACTGGAAGATGAGCTCTTATAAATTAACTAAAAAATAAAAACAACCAGTAAAGACACCAAAAGATGAAAAGACCCAAACAAGGCCTTCAAAGTAGAAAGCAACTGGCCAAAAAACAGTAACCCCATTAGTAAATGTAAATTAAAACCACAATGAGATGTCTTTTAATATCCACCAGCTTAGAAACAAAATTGAAAAGTCTGACGATACCAAATTTTGTCAAAGTTATGCAGAACCCTCATGCGTTGCTGGTGGATGTGCGAATTGTTCAGCCTCTTTGAAAAACTACTTGTCATAATCTGTTAGTGTTAAAAATGTGCACTCTCTATGACCCATCGATCCTACTCCCTAGAGAAACCCTGGAATATGTGTACAAGGAGGTATAAAGGACTGCACAATTGCACTACTTGTAATAGCAAAGAACTGGAAATAAACTGAATGCTAGCCAATATGTCACAACTGAATACTCATACAAATCTAAGGGACATAATATTTTTTTAAAAGTTTGAGAAGTTTTGTAGTATGCAGTATGCTTCCATGTATACAAAGTTTAAACCATAACATGGCAAACAAAACAACATATTATGTAGAGGTACAAGCTTTTTTAAAATAAAATTATGAGGAAATAGTAAGGAAAATTTAAGCATAAAATATAGGAAGGGGCTTACTTCTAGAGGGAAAAGGTAATAAGATGCCCCCTCTGTAATTAGGTTAAATATGATGGTGCCTTACACATGCACACACACACACACACCCTAATTTTCATCTGCTCAACGTTAAGTAAAACCCATTCCTAAAAAATTATTCTGAGAATTTCATCAGACACTTGGAGATTGAAATAGAGTAGGAGGTTAATTCTTAGTCCCCCTGTGTTATTACATTAAGCAATAAGCTTCATTTCCTTGATCTGCTGCAGGAATTGGATATGGTTTTTAAATATTTCCTATAAGACATCCTTAATTTCTTTATCAGAAGATCAAAGGAAACGTTAAGTGCTGAGAATGAGTTAAACCCAATGACTGAAAAGTTTGGACCACATTTTAGTCTTCTTACAAAAATCTGACCATCTTGAGCTTTAAAGCTTCTTCAGCTCTAAAAGTGATAGTTTGAGGCTTTCAAGCTACTCAATCTACTGATGTGATATAGTACCTGAACAAACCTCTTAAAACCATATAAATGGCTTTTGCTGACATTTTCAGTATCAGGAAGAAATATCTTTTCATCTTCCTCCTCATTCTAAAAAGTCATATAAACAACTTTCTACCAGACAGCCAGGGTACTTTTATGTGGGAGAGCAGAATTTTATACTCACTGCCCATTTCTTGGAAGAGGATGCTGAATAAAAACATACATTTAGTGACCACAATTTTATGTATTCTCAAATTTAACTATTTTCTTCATTACTGAATCAAAAGCAGGCAACATATGTTGATTTGTAGATATTGTTAAATTACAAATGTGGTTACTGTAACAAGAGACTTCAAAGCTGAGTTGCTTAAACAAGGCAGAAATTTATTATCTATGGAGTAACAGTGGGGACAGTCAGTCCATGGCAAGTGTGATGGATCACAGGTGCTGAACCCCAGGCTCCTTTCCTGGATCTCTGCCAGGCCTAAGACATTGCACTCATTCACAAAGCCCAGGGTGGCTCAGAACCTTAGCCACATTCTAGCCATAAGCTGGTGGAGAAGAAAGGAAGGAGAGCGCACGAATACTCACACGGTTGAGCAGAACGTTGTTAGGTGGCCACGCCTATCTGCAAGGGCAACAAGGGCTCAGGGAAGTCAAGAGTTCTGTTATGGACATAGGGGCCAGTCCACCTCTTTGAACCCTCAAATACCCATGAATACTCTTGTTCCCATCAGATACCATACTCATTCCCTCTGCAAGGAACATAATCCAAGTCCCCATCCAGTTACTGCAGGGATCATAGTTTTCAAGAATAACAGTCACTTGCTGCCTTGTCAGTGGAAAGAAATGCCCATCTGGCCATGCCAAGTTTTGCCCTCTGAGAAGTTGTTCTTGGTCTATTATTCTCCACACCCTAGTAGGAAATGGACATTGGAGACAAGGCCCTTTTGGGGGACTGTTTACCTTTCATAGGCTGTTTTCTAGAGGTGAATGTTTGTATCCTGGAGATCTAAGGCCAGACTTGGAATTGCTTCTGAAATCAATTCCTTCAGACATTGTTTATGCATCTACTTTATTTGCATCTACAGCCAAAGAGATCCCTTCTAAATATAGTTTCCAGTCTTGAAACATCTGGTTTTTAATTAATGGCTTTCCTCCTCCTCTCTCTTTCTCTCTTTCCCTCTCTCTCTCTCTCAATGGTGCCTGTCTTAATGTCATCTGAAGCCATAGGCTTGATGGGAATTAGAATCCCTTATCTGATTTATGCCACCGTGATAACCCCATTGCCTAGCTGAGGGTTTATAACAGGAACTACTACCTAACGGCTTGAAGCCACAACCTATTGACTGAAAAGACCCTTCTTCAGAGATATTTCTTCAAAGGCTCAATTTTGTCTTCCTTGAAAGCTTTGGTGAAGATGGCAAGAAACAAATTATTCTTCTTTCAACATTCTGAGTTTCATCAGCAGGACCTGTCAGAATTGTGGTCTCCCTTCCAAGGTTTTGCAAGAGACAGTTTTGTGAAATGATTATCTATGACATAATGAAGGACATAAAACAGAAGAAATGATTTAACAAGGAGTTAACATGTTGTGGGTCTGAATCCTACTTCAGTTTATTCATTTGGTATGCTGCTCTAACAAATTACCACAAACTTAGTGACTGAAAAACAACACAACGTTATCATCTTAATGTTCTGGAGGTCAGAAGCCTGGAATATCCGACAGGGCTAAAATCAAGGTATTGGCAGGGCTGCCAACCCTGCCAACCTTTCAGGAAGCTCCATAGGGGAATCCATTTCTTGTTGTCTCCAGTTTCTACAGGTTACCTGCACTAAGGCAACGCTACATGTGCATTTATTTGGTTTTATTTAGCAGCAACACACTCAGTAATAAATCTTATATTAATCAAGGTACAGATCAGACTGTAAACAAGAAGTCTTCACCTGCAATGGCTCGAATAGAATAGAAATGCGTCCTCTCTCATGCTACATCTGGGTATGTGGCTTAGGGCCAGTACAATGGTTTCACAGCATCTCTAGAGCATGGCTTTTCCCGAATGGTGAGAGAGGGCTCAGCACCGCAGTCACATTCCAGCCAACGAAAAGGTGTGGAGAAGAAGGGGGGCGTGGCCATCTCTTCCACAAAATGACTCAGAAGCCTCACACATATCTTCTGGGCATTTGTAGCTGAAAAGGAACGGGAATTATATATTTCAGTTGTCCACATAAAATTTGGAAGATTTCGTGTTCAGGAAACAAGAGGAACATTAACCAACCATTGATCCCTGAATAAAACAGTAAGTGATTGGTTTTCAGGTGTATCTTCAAAACCCTTCATTCTACACACTTACCTCACAGTTTATACATTAATCTTGGGGAATTCTGCAGCAGTGGTGCACTAAGCAATACACTCCCACTAAGGACAACCATAAAAGCAAATTAAGGTATATTTAAAGGCTGCTTGAATACATTGGAGAGACTGAAATAGTGAAGAACTACCATGCAATGGTCTAGGGGAAGATGAGGGTCCAGGGAAGTAAGCACAGAATTTGGGGCATCTTTTTCCCTGGGACTGTTTGTTGATTTCAAAGAGGTGGCTGAGGTGACTCACAGAAGGATTTTTGTTTTTTGTTTTTTGTTTTTGTTTTACAGTCAGCCAAGTTGGAGCCATGATAAACCCCATAAATTTAGGTGGGAACACTAAAGGAATACACTCTAGCAATAAGAATTAACTAAAAGTAAGTTGAGACTGAAACACAGCTTTAAATGATCTCAAACCTTGCAACTGGACTTTGGTGACTCCATGTTACTTGGAAAATTAAAAAAATACAGGTCTTTTCTGGAAGAATATAACACCATCCTAGGCCTCAAATCATTTTTACAAATGAACTAACAAAATATACGTCACATAATTAAAAATAAGCAAACACATGAGGAGACAAGCAATAGGAACAAATCAAACAGAAACTTTATACTTTATTTATTGAAATAAATAAAAATAATGATGTTGAAAATTTAAGCACAGAATTAGAAACTATCAAAAGGACCAAATAGAAATTTGAGAAATGAAAAATGGAATAACTAAAATGACAAGCTTATTGAATTAGTTTCATAAATGTTTAGATCCAGCTGAAAAGGGAAATAAAAACTACCCAGAAAGAAGCACAAAGAGGAAAAAAAAGTAATGAAAAACAGAAAAGAAATGGTAGAAAGCAGAGAATACAGTGAGAAAATCTAAAATATGGACTATTGTCTTCAGTGACAAGTGAAGGGGGTGGAAAAAAAATTGAAGACAGAATGTATAAGAATATTCTAAAACTGATGATATAAACATACATATTTAAGAAGTCTTGTGTACTAAGAAGAGTAGAAAAATTTGCCCTTAGAAATACTGCTGAGAACATTTAAACAGCAGCCAGAAAATTTCCAGGCCTGCTATGATCATATAAATATATTACAACATATATTTCTTGCTCACAACGAAAATCTCAGGACTATCCACATAAAATCTCAGGACTATCCATATCCAGCTACCTAAGAGCTAATAAAAGTAAACTAAAGCAGGAAAAATGTGGAAGAGAATTAAAACGTAGAGAAGTGACCTTCATGGAATTGATGCCATTTTTTTCTCATGCCCCTGTCCCATGACAGGCCCAGTTGTGAGGCGGTACAGTAGGATGAGCAATTAAAACTCAAACAGAAAGCTCTGTGGTCTGAGAGTATTGATGGGGTGGTCCCTGATAGGAGAAAGGAATCCATTATTCTTTACATAAATCCAGACTAGTCTCAGTGTCACCAATGAGTGACACATGCATGGCACACACCAAACCAGCATAAAGGTTTTGAGAACTGAAATAATGTTTAAACCATAGTACAAGTAAGACTACACCCTGAGTGGTATATGTGTGGGACAGACCCACAGTAGCACAGAAAAATCTTTGAAAACTAAACTCAGATTAGACAAAACTCCTGTGGTCTGAAATTACCGTCTAAAGGAGAAGAAGAAATACATTTCAGTTCAGGAGTGACAGCACCAAAATGGCAGTATATGAGACCCCAGCCTCCAACTCTCCACAAAGATCAGCAGTCGACAGCAATCCACAACAGAAACGGCTCTGGAAGAGCTCTGGAGTCCACTTTAGAAACTTCAGCAACACAGTTCACCAGAATACCGGAAAATAACTGCTCAGAAGGAGGAGGAAGACAGCTCCTTTCGACCTGCATCATCCCAACTCCAAGTCGACATTGCTCAGCACCAAGAGGAAACCCCCACTGGAAAGAGTTCCCCTCACCGGGAAAGGAAGAGTGAGGTGAGCAACTAGCTTCCTCAGCCTTTCAGGGCACTGCACAAAGGTCCCTTCATATCACCCCACCCAGACGGGCAAAGTTGAGATGTATAGAGATGGCTAATAACAAGGAAGAAAAGTGGGGCTACCAATAGCAGCCACTCAGCAAGGGTGATCGTGGTTCACAGTGACCTAGTCTTACAAACCCAGCAGATTTCACCACCCAAGAAAGAACCAAGGGTCAGCACAGCTGCTGCAGACACCTTGCTGATTTCACTGGTTATTGGTCCACAGGTATTTGTATTTGCTGACACCAGCCACTTGAGTCCCTCCCTGCTACCATCCCACCCCTCCCCACTGGAGACTGGGAACTGCACTGGAAGCCAGCCAAGGCCTCTGTGACTGCCCAAATGCAAGACACTGGCCTAGATCCTCACAGCTGTCCTCCACCACCATATGCATATGCCAAGCTAATCCCTATAGCTGCGGACTTGCATGCAGCTGGCCTGACACCATTCATCAGCCTCCACTGTATGCATGACCCAGGAGGAGACTGTGCAGCCAGCAGCCAGGCCCATTACAGTAGCTTATGGGACTAGATCAGGACCTGCCTTCTGTCACTGGCCTATGCCACTGCACTCACCTAGAGCCAGCCCCTCCAGCTGGGCACCCACATGGCGCTGATTCAACGCCCATCATCAGCCAACACTGCCATGTGCTGATGGTGAGACTCAACCGTCACAGTAGTACGGTTAGTAGTAGTAGCTGAGGGGCCCCATAGCAAGGGCCCCTCAGCTACTCGTGTGTGTGAATTTGGCCCCAGCCCTTGCTGCCTGGCCTGCCCCCACCACCACATGTGTGTCAGCAATTAGCCCCCGACAATACACAGCTGTCTCTGGCTGGCCCCTGAAGCTGTGTGTACGTATACAACACCAGCTCTGGCCTCTACCACTGCCTGCTCTGGTCCCTAGCTATTGGACCTAGAAGTGCCACTGAGGACCCTCACAGCCTTTGCAGCTACTGTGGATTCCCCATAGGGTGTTCAACAAGTAGCACACAGTTGTTGATGCTATAGACCCCAGAATCCTGATCCAGACATCATGCCCTCCTGGACCTAGTGCTACTATACACCCCTGAACATGGTGCCCAGCACCACTGGAGCAGGGTCACAGCATGCTCCAGCATGCCTCCACCTACAGGTGTATAGGTCTTTCACCCCCTTGATTAAATTTGTTCCTAGATGTTTTATCCTTTCTGTTGTGCCTGTAAATAAGATTGTTTTCTTAATTTCTCTTTCTGCTAGCTCATGGTTATTGTATAGACATGTTACAGATTTTTGTATATTGATTTTGCATTCTGCAAATTCACTGTATTCACTTATTATTTCTAGTAGATTTTTGGGAGGAGTCTTTAGGATTTTCTATATATAGTATCATGCCAACTGCAAATAGTGACAGTTTTACTTCTTCCTTTCTAATTTGGACGCCTTTTATTTCTATTTCTTGATAATTGCTCTGGCTAGAACTTCTAATACTATGTTGAATAAGAGTGGTGAGAGTGGGCGTCCCTGTCTTGTTCCTGATCTTAGAGGAAACACTTTCAGCTTTTCACTGTTGAGTATGATGTTCACTGTGGGGTTGTCATGTGTGGCCTTTATTATGTTGAGGTATGATCCTTCTATACCCACTTTATTGAGAGTTTTTATCGTAAATGGGTATTGAATCTTGTCAAATGCTTTTTCTGCATCTATTAAGATGATTATATGTTTTTTATCCTTCATTTTATTAATGTGGGATATCATGTTGATTGATTTGTGGATGTTAAACGATTCTTTCATCCCTATGATAAATCCCATTTGATCATGTTATATGAGCCTTTTAATGTATTGTTGTACTCGGCTTACTAATATTTGGTTGAGGATTTTTGCATCCATGTTCATCAGAGATATTGGCCTGTAATTTTGTTTTATTTTTTGACTGGTTTTGGTATCAAAAAATTGTCCTTTCAAATGAGTTAGGAAGTATTCCCTCCTCTTCAGTTTTTTTGTAATGGTTTGAGAAGTATAGGTATTAAATTTTCATTGAATGTTTAGTAGAACTCACTTATGAAACTATCTGGTCCTGGACTTTTGTTTTGGGGGAGATTTCTGATTACTATTTCTATCTCTTTATTAGTGATCAATCTATTCAGATTTTCTATTGCTTCATGATTCAGTCTTGGAAAATTGTATGATTCTAAGAATTTGTCCATTTCTTCTAGGTTGTCCAATTTGTTCATATAGTGCATAGCTGTTCATCATACTCTCTTATAATCTTCTGTATATCTGTGGTATCCATTGTTATTTCTCCTCTTTCATTTCTGATTTTATTTATCTGAGCTTTCTTTCTTTTGTTCTTAGTGAACCTGGCTAATGTTTTGTCAATTTTCTTTATCTTTTTGAATACCCATCTCTTATTTTCATTGATCTTTTTAGTTCTATTTCATTTATTTCTGCTCTGATCTTTATTATTTCTTTCCTTCTACTGACTTTGGGCTTCATTCTTCTTTGTCTAGTTCCTTTAGGTATAAGGTTAGATTGTTTACTTGAGATTCTTCTTGTTTCTTGAGGTAGACCTCTATTGCTATAAACTTCCCTCCTAGTATTGTTTTTGCTCTATCCCATTGATTTTGGTATCATATTTTTATTTTCATTTGTCTTCAGGTAAATTTTTATTTCTCCTTTGATTTCCTTTTTGAGCCAATAGTTATTCAGTAGCATGTTGCTAAGTCTCCACATACTTGTGATTTCTCCAACTCTCCTCTTGTAGTTGACTTCTAGTTTCATAGTCTTGTGATCAGAAAAGATGCTTGATATGATTTCAGTCTTCTTAAATTTATTTTGACTTGTTTTGTATCCCAACATGTGTACTATTCTTGAGAATGTTCCATGTGCACTTGAGAAGAATGTGTATTATGGTGCATTTGGATGAAATGTTCTGTATAAATCTATTAAGTCCATCTGATCTGTTTCATTTAAGGCTGCTGTATCATTGTTGACTTTCTTTTTTTTTTTTTTAAAGATTTTTTATTGATTGATTGATTGATTGCTATATTGGGTCTTCGTTTCTGTGCGAGGGCTTTCTCTAGTTGCGGCAAGTGGGGGCCACTCTTCATCGCGGTGCACGGGCCTTTCATCATCGTGGCCTCTCTTGTTGCGGAGCACAGGTTCCAGATGCGCAGGATCAGTAGTTGTGGCTCACGGGCCTAGTTGCTCTGCGGCATGTGGGATCTTCCCAGACCAGGGCTCGAACCCGTGTCCCCTGCATTAGCAGGCAGATTCTCAACCACTGCGCCACCAGGGAAGCCCCCCATTGTTGACTTTCTGTCTGCATAATTTATCCACTGATGTGAGTGGAGTATTAAAGTCCCCTGCTATTATTGTGCTGCTGTCAATTTCTCCCTGTCAGTCTGTTAATAATTGTTTTGTATATTTTTGTGTTCCTATGTTAGGTGCATGTATATTAATCACTGTTATGTCTTGATGAATTGTCTATTTTTTTCTCATGTTACCTTTTTTGACATGAAGTCTATTTTGTCTGATATGAGTATGACTACACCTGATTGGTTCCTTCTGACTGCAGTTTGCTTGGAGTATCATCTTCCATCTCTTCACTTGGAGCCTATGTTTGTCTTCAGAGCTGAGGTGAGTCTCCTCCAGGCAGCATTAGTTGGGTCTTGTTTTTTTAATCCATCTGGCCACTCTGTGTCTTCTGATTGGGGAATTCACACCATTTACATTTAGGGTGAATACTGATAGATAAGGACTTAGTTCTATCATTTTGTGCTTTGTTTTCTGGTTTCTCTGTATCTCCATTATTTCTTTTTCCTTGTATTTCTCTCTGCTGCTTTGGTTTGATGGTTTTCTATGAAATTTTTCTCAGTTTCCTCTTCTTTATGTTTTGTGTCTCTGCTCCAGATTTATGTTTTGTGGTTACCATGAGGTTTGTATAAAACATCTCATAGATCAAATATTCCTTTTTCTGCTGATAACATTGTATCTTCATTTACTTGTTCAGGTTTCATCCTTTTCCCCCTTTGTGTTTGTCATCTAAAATTATCTCTTTTTATGTTGTGTGTTTGTTACCAAATTGAAGTAGCTATAGTTATTTTTTTCTGCTTCTCCCTCTCTTTAATCTTTATGCTACAAGAAAATGTTTAAAAACATATTCTGATGAAGAGTTGTAATTTTCTGATTCTGTCTGTCTATTTATCTCCTTACTCATAGTTTTGTGTACTTTTGCCTTTCTGGAAGAGGAGCTCCTCTCAACATTTCTTGTAAGGTAGGTCTAGGATTGATGAACTCCCTCAGCTTTTGTTTGTATTGGAAAGCCTTTATTTCTCCTTCATATCTGAAGGATAATTTTGCTGGATAGAGTATTCTTGGCTGACAGTTTTTATCTTTCAGTATTTTAAGAATGGCATTCCACTCCCTCCTGGTCTGTAGGATTTCTATTGAGAAATCTGCTGATGGCCTCATGGGGGCTCCTTTGTATGTTAACATTCTTTTTTCCCTGGCTGCCTTTAAAATTCTTTCTCTGTCACTGACTTTTGCCAATTTTAATATAATGTGTCTTGGAGAAAGTCTTTTTACATTTAAGGTAATTAGCTGTTCTCTTAACTTCATGGACTTATATATCTAGTTCCTTCCCCAGGTTTGGGAAGTTCTCAGCTATTGTTTCTTTAAATAAACTCTCTCTTTCTTTCTCCTTCTCTTCCACCTCTGGGATGCCCATTACCCTAATGTTGCCCTTCCTAAAAGGGTTTATAGCTCTTGTATCATTTTCTCATTATTTTGTACATCTTATTTCTCTTCCTTCTTCTATTTGTATCATTTCTAGATTTCTATCTTCAAGTTCACTACTTCTCTCTTCCATATGGTCTGCTCTATTTCCAATGCTTTCTAATGCATTTTCATCATATTTATTGAGTTCTTCAGCTCCATAACTTCTGTTTGCTTCTTTATTAGAGTTTAAATCTCTTTGGTAAGGAACTCCTTCTGTTCATTAATTTTATTTCTGAGCTCATTGAGCTGCCTTTCTGAGTTTTCTTGTAGTTCATTGAGCTTCTTTATGACAGCTATTTTGAATTCTCTAACAGTTAGATTGCAATATTCAGTGACTTTGTTTGGTTTCTGTAGAATTGTCATTTGGTTTTTGTGGTACAGTGTTACTGTGGTTCCCAATAGTGCTTGGTGAGTGGTCCGCCAGCACATTTGAAGTACTAACAGGTTAGAAATTAGAGGCCTTTCTTTTGTTTTCCAGTTAGGTGGTGCTATAGCACAAGTTTTTGCTTTTTCTTACCTGCACTAACTCTGGTCACATTTTACTGGTTGTAGCTTGATGAAGAAAGACAAAAGGAGCTTTTTACTCCACCATGTTGCTGACATCACCAATTATAGTTTTTCTTTTAATTGTTGCCATACATTAATCACAAAGTAAGTATAAAGACATTTTAGTAGGAAAAAAAAATAATAAAATACTTAGGAATAAATTTAACTGAAGATTTGAAAGATCTGTACATAGAAAACTACAAGACTTGGATGAAAGAAATTGAAGAAGACACAAACAAATAGACAGATATTCCATGTTCATGGACTGGAAGAAAATAACATTGTTAAAATGTCCAAAGCACCTAAAGTAATCTATAGTTTCAATGCAATCCTTATCAAAATTCTAATGGTATTTTCAAATATTAGAAAATATATCCTAAAACTTATATGTAATCACAAAAGACCCTGCATAGCTAAAGCAATCTTGAGAAACAAAGATGGATTTATTATACTTGCTAATTTCAAACTATACTACAAACTATACCAACTCTACTTGCTAATTTCAAGCTACACTACTATGATAATATAAATACATATAAACAATAGACACATATAACAATGGAACAGAATGGAAAGCCCAGTAATAAAACCTCACATAAACAGTCAAGTAATACTTCACAAATGAGCCAACAATACTCACTGAGGAAAGTGTAGTCTCCTAATAAATGGTGGTGTGAAACCTGAATAACCACATGCAGAAGAATAAAATTAGATGCCTATTTTACACAATTCACAAAAGTTAACGCAAAATGGATTATACATTTAAATGTAAGAAATGAAACAACAACAAAACTTTTACAAGAAATCAGAGGGGAAGATCTCCTTAACGTGGATCTTAGTAACAACTCTTTGGATATAACATCAAAAGCTGAAGCAACAAAAGCAAAAATGAACAAGTGTGGCAACATAAATCTTAAAAGCTTCTGCACAGCAAAAGATACAATTAACAAAATAAAATGTAACACACAGAATTGGAGAAAATATTTGCAAACCATCTATCTTATAAGGGGTTACTGTCAAAAATATATAAATAATTCATACAATTCAATAACAAAACAACAAATAGTCCAATTAAAAATTAGTCAGAGGGGGGTTTCCCTGGTGGCTCAGTGGTTAAGAATCCACCTGTCAATGCAGAGGACATGGGTTCAAGTCCTGGTCCAGGAAGATCCCACATGCTGTGGAGCAACTAAGCCCATGTGCCATAACTACTGAGCCTGCACTCTAAAGCCTGTGAGCCACACCTACTGAGCCTGTGTGCCACAACTACTGAAGCCCGCATGCCTAGAGCCCATGCTCTGCAACAAGAGAAGCCACCGCAATGAGAAGCCCATGTACCACAACAAAGAGTAACCCCCCTTGCTGCAACTAGAGAAAGCCCATGCACAGCAATGAAGACACAATGCAGCCAAAAATAAAATAAATAAAAAATAAATTAATTAAAAAATAATGGGCAGAATATCTGAATAGATATTTTTCCAAAGAAGACTTACAAATGTTCAACTGCTACATTTAAAAAAAGATGTTTGACATCATTATTTATCAGGTATCAGGGATATGCAAAACCACAAAGAGATATCAACTCACACTTGTTAGAATGACTATTATCAAAAAGATAAGTGATAACTAGTATTGACAAAGATATGGAAAAAAGAGATCCCTGTGCAGTATTCTTGAGAATGTAAATTGGTGCAGCCATTATGGAAAACATTATGGAGTTTACTCAAAAAATAAAAATAGAACTACCATATGATCCAGCAATACCTTCTAGGTGTTGAAGAGATATCACACTCCAATGTTCATTACAGCATTATTTACAACATCCAAGACATGGAAACAACTTAAGTGCTCAATGGATAAATGGATACAGGGAATGTGTGTATATATATATACACACACACATACATATATATATATGGTGGCTATAATTATACTTTGTCCCATATGTGGTAAAGGCAGACAAAACAAAAGAAAACAAAACAAAACACCTTGAAGTGAACGGAAAAATAAGTATTCTTAGAAAAGAAATAAAAACTATGAATACAAAATAAAATAAATATTAGAAGTTGAAACTATAGTATCTGAAAAGAAATGCTAGATGAGCTCAATAGTAGAATGAAGATAATAGAGGAAAGAATCTTGAAAATAGATTAATACTAATTACCAAATCTAAATAACAGAGAGAAAAGAATTGAATAAAATGAGCAGAGACTCAGGAATCAGTGGAACAATATGGAAAAATCTAATATGAATGGCATTTTGTCCAGGGAGGAGAAAAGAAAGACATGGTCCAAAATAAAACAAAGTAAAGCAGAGAATCCATTAAAAATTATTTGGGTGCATCCAAAGATTCAGATGGAAACACACAATGCCACACCAAAATGTTAAATGTGTATGAACTCAAATTTGATATCTAGTTTTGATATAAATCAATTTTTTATGTCTACCTTCCAGTTTGCAGGAGATTTGGTTGACAAAAGCACATGCTCAGTGGCATCACAGGGGTGCAATCACCAAAATCTAGGATGTTGGAAACTCAATAGGATCAATGGTCTACTTTCTTCAATAAGGAAATTGAAAGGAAAAAAGATATAGGAATTGGGGATGGGGGAGTGAAATGAATAATGTGGATCCTGATTCAAAGAATGCTATTGAGAAAGAATATTTATAAGAAAATAGGGAAAATTTGAACACTGACTAGTTATTTGTTGATTTTAAAGACTCCATTTTTTTTAAAGTATAATAGTGGCATTGTGGCTATGTTTTAAACAAGAGTCTGGATGAAGCACATGGAATTTTTTTCCCAGAATAATATGGAAGAAAAGGGAGTGTATAGACAAAATAAGAGTAAGTTATGTGGTGAGGCTAGGGATTCAAGTCATTCTCTTGCATGTGGATATCTAGTTGTCCTAACAAAACTTGTTGAAACACTATTTTTTCCACTTAATTATTTTAACACCCTTGTTGAAAATTAATTGAACATAAATGTAAGGGTTTATTAATGCACACTTGATAACAGTCAACTGATCAATACTTCTTTCCTTAAACTAGTACCATTTAGTTGTTGCTATTGGTGTTTGTTTAGTGACTTTCCTGAACTAAATCTGTAAAGTCTGTATTCTTTGCTGTGTGTGGCTACTGAAGTCTCTGCTTGACTATCTTAGAAGTCAGCTAAAGACTGTACAGATATTTCCCTAAATATCTTGATTTGAGAAGTCTCTCAGCCTTTAGTGAGTGTCTCTGTGTGCAGGTTAGGGCACTGGTTTAACACTGAGCCAGGTAGGTGGCAACTCTACCTTAGTTCTCACTTCTTGCTTGGGCAGTGCCTCAAGTTCAACCCAAGGGAGAGACTAGGGTTGTCTCAGAATTTTCGCAGGCATGCAGACATGTAAATACATGATACACTCCAGATTTTCATTAATCTGTCAGAGCTTTTCAAGGCCCCTTATGGACATCTCATTCCCCAGATTTTCCTTTTAAGGTTTTTGGTGGCTTTCTGTTAGCTCCAACTGTTGTTACCACATAAAGCAGCTGCAATGATAATCAATTTAAACAGGTTATTGTAATAGATGACCTTGGGAAAATGTTGTTTGCACTGAATGTGCTCTGGGTCAAGTCAAATAAAAACAAAACCTGAGAGTGGGTTTTTTCAAGGGGACTGCCAGATCTTTTAAATAATGATAATTCTATGCATTTGGAGCTTTGTGGGGGACCTCTAAATCTAACCTGCCTGGTAATGACTAGCCTGTTGTTTGCCAAGACTACTATGATTGCAAGTTTGTCAGTTTTCAAGGTTAATGGGGAGAACGAGATGGAAATAAGGTAAATTAAAATGCCACAAAGCTCTCTGTTATTACTGACATTTAGTCATTTTCCTTGGGTGTTGAAAGCTTGGGTTAATTTCCAGGGTTTTGAAGAAGTTACCTTTAAAAATTTTGCCAGTGTTCTCATTATTTTATGAAAGAATAGATTTTTATTGACCCTTACTGTACCATTCTGCAAGTGTTTTCCTCATAGCAGTTTTCTTTTTAATATGTCATATCCATTATCCATTAATTCAGCAAACTCATGAGTCAGAGTAAGAATGACTGACACACTATATGCTTGGCAACAAGACTATCTATTTTGGGTTGCCCTTTCAGGACATGCTAAAAATCTACAAGCTCTAATGTATGCCCAGATATTTGACTAAGTTTTTTACTTGTTTGGTTGCTCCAGGATTATGAAATTATTTTCTAAGTCTGTAATCTTTGAACTCCTCTAATAAACTTTGATTGAGCACAAGAATGTACAGAGCTCTCTTTTCTATGAGATCCTACAGTAGTTATAATAAAAAGTAAACCATCTCTCACACTGTATACATCTTTGTAAGGGTGTTGAGTGGGCCTTTTCTCTGCATTTGGTGACCAGGACCCACAGTAGAAAACACAGAAATACTAAGCTCTCGTGATCTAAATTGGTGCCTGGTACCTCCCCCAGGCTTTTCTAAGAGTGAACTACTGCTTCAGTGACAGAGAGTGCTGAATAACATACAACACTCTCCCTAAAGTAATCCCACACAACATCTATATGGGGAATGACCAGTACCACACAAAAACAGATTACTTAAGAGGATGAAAATGGCTTTCCACCAATATCAGCAGCAAATTACATAAGAAGAGTTGGCTTCTTCTATCCATAGTTCCTTTTCCTAATATCAGAGGAGTTAAATACAAGAAAAGAAGAGAGAAAAGTTTCACCACAGGAATGGCATTTGGTGAAGTGCAATGAGGAGAAACTTCAAAATCAAAATAACATTGAACTCTTTTCTATATATACTGAGAGAATGAAAAGAATCTTAGGAATCACCCCAGAGCACATCAACATCAACCTGAATTGGCACACAGTTATTGTGAAGAGCCCTAGAGGAACCCGGGAGCAGGACTTCAATCACATCAAAGTAGAACTCAGTCTCCTTTGAAAGAAAAAGATGATGCAGCTTTGGGTCAACAAAGAGAAGGGAAATGGCTGTAGTTTGCACTCCCTGCCAATAGGATCCTGGGGGCAATGCTGGGCTTGGTCACTGCTGCATCTACACTGTTTTTCAGCAGAGTGAGTCTTTTATTGAAATCCAAAATTTCTCATGAGAAAAATATACTCATAATATTTGAAATAGGTGAGGTGTGCTCTGTTCAGAACTTTAAGCCCAAAAAGATTAGTTAAATCTCGAAGGAAATGATATTGAACCTACATCAAATCCAGATGTTTTGAGTTAAGGAAGATATCAAAACATCATTATGTCTCCACAAAAGGAAAAGTTCAGTAGGCTGGTAGATGAGATCTAGCAGTTGCCCAGCTTGAGAAACAAAATATGCCAAATGGTATCTAAGACCTTATATTTTAAAGACCTAAGATTTTAAATTTTAGAAGAAAATTATCTATTTTTTTGTTTAAATTTGAGGTTTTAAATCAGACTTAAATGTTCATTTTAATAAGTAAAGTAATAAAAAGGATACAAAGGAAATAAATTCAAGAGAAACTAATTTTTTAAATCACGTTTTTCATTTTTTGTTTTTTTCCCTACTGAGCTGTGGGTCCTCATTAACCACTGAAATGATTTGTGTAATTTTTTCCATCTAGATTGTATTTACTCCAAAACTGAGCCTCTATACAAGGGATATATTTGTCTGTCTCAATCTCCCCTTATCTGGTGAATACCAATGCTGGATTCCTAAGAGCCACTAAGTAAAACCTTAGTATAATGATAAACATTTGTCTCTTAATATTGCAGCCCAGTCTCCCTGAGACCCAGCACTCTCTCGGCTTACTCTCTTGGAGTGTGATTTGTCTCAATAAATTAGTCATCTTCTGAGTTGTCCTACAACAATGAGGATACTAGAAAACTGGGTGAAATTATGGTACTTAGAGAACTATAATAGTGCATATCTTTATGTGTGGGGTTACACACTGTGGAATATATGTCTGCACAATTCACAGCATGCATTTCACCATTCATCCCAGAGCTTACATGGATTTCCATGGATTTCAGAATGGAAGAGAGGGCAGAGTGTTGTATTAGGGGAAAACCATCAGGGTCACTGTGCTCCTGGCTTTGTTCCCAAGCCCCTGTCTTGCTCCATGTGGCCTGGGAAAGACATTCGATCTCTATGGCCTCAATGTTTCTGTATTTCAAAGCAGGATGGAAGTTCCTGGACTGCTTCTCAGGGGTGAGGAGAGATCACATGGAACACAGTAGCAATAATGGTTACAGTGGACCTTTGTCATTTGGGACTGCTCAGCATCTAGATAACCCCCCTCCCACCATGGAAGTTGGAGATACTGGATGCTGCTGCCCCCTCACTCTGGAAGACAGACCTAGATGGTTGAAATCTGGAGGAAGATCTGAGTTCAGGGCAGGTAGAGATAATGAGCAGTAGGGTGATGAGGAGAACAGGGTGTAGCATTGAGGGTCTTGTTGGGGTAGGAGGAGTGTGATCCTCAACTGGCTGGTCTCCAGACTATGACATCACCTGTTCTTGGCTGGGCCCTGTCTCCACTTGTGCCTGCCTGTTTGCTAGGTGTCATACCCCAGCCTTCCTACTCATCCTTTAAACTATGCAATCTTATTCTGATCCACTACTTTTCTAAGCTATCCAGCCTGAGTTCTGTTGTTTGTGGCTAGAAATCCTGGAGTAGAGAAGTATTTTGGAGTTTACAAAGTTATTTTCCATTATAATTTTCTATTTGAGCCTTAAGATACTGAAAATTGGGTATTTTTCCAACTCAGAGGAGTGACTCACCGAGTTAACTCAGCTAGTAGGTGCCAGAATCTAGACTTAAACATTGCAAATCTTTGAAAGAATTTATGTACTTTCTCAGAGAATTGTGTGTCTTTTAAGGATGAAGCTAATAGTAGGTTGAGTGATACTTTCCATTGGAAACACCCAGACCTGGAAATCTGGAGGCCTGACCCCAGCTCTGGCAATCTCACTATGAGTACCACAGAATTTCCACCTGTAAAATGAGTAAATTGGTGTAGGATATGTTTAAGTAATATCCCACTAAGATCTAGATTCATATGCTATCAGATTTCAATGCCTGAGAACTTCTCTTAACCATTCTGTGCTAGCCATAGTTGCATACTGACCAGAGCTTCTCATGTTGTTGGAAGTGATGGAAATGTCCTTTCTCGTCAGAGGAGACTAAGTCTTTCCTACTATCCTCAGGTTAAGTGGACAGACCCCTTTCTAATTACTTGGGTACAGTCTATGCTTGTCCTTGTGGGATCCCTCCTCAGAAAATGCCCAGATTTTAACGTGTATGTTGTTAATTGGGGTTTCGTTTCAAAAAAGAAATTCTGCTTATTGTAGAAAAGTAAGAACTTATTTTTAAAGTATTAATAAGAAATAAAAAATTGTCTGTAATGGTGTAGGTGGCTTCCTGAGTGGCAGTATGAGTTCAGTGGACTCTTCTCAGGAAAATAACCATAAATGGTGATAATTATTTTAGAAAACATATTTGAAGACTATGGAAGTTACCCTAAGGACATACGGGAAATGGGGAAACATTATTCAAGAATATCTACTAAATTTCATTAAGAAAATAAGAGAACTGTGGCACTAGTCCAATGTGATGGAAGTTCTATTTCAGGAGGGTTCAGCCAAGAACACAGGGCTTCCCCTCCCTCAACTCCAAGTCTAGGACTATAGTGTCTTCCTTGGAGAAGCAGGCCATCAGAATTTCTCATCCACCCACTCCCATGTTACAGAAGTTTTATTCCAATCAAGTGTTGCGAAGAGGTCTGAGAATCTCTTAAGCTTCCTAGCCCCCAACTGGAGGTTGAAAGCTTTATCCGAGATAAGTATACTGAGCACCAATATTCCATGCCCCATCTCACTCATAGGGTGGAGTTTCTATGCTAGAAATGACAAGCTGAGAAGACCAGAGGCTATTTTCCCCGCCCCATTCCCTGATGGTAAAAAGGGGTGTCACTTTTCTAGAAATGGGCCATTATTTCCATTTCTGAAACAGTGGCACAGAGGATTTGCACAGTGGGAGAAGGAGGCAATAAGAACAAAGAGCTCAGTCACTCTCCCCAGTGAAACTGACTTTACTTGAAACAGAGCACGGGGAACTTCAAGCCTAAAGTCAGTGTCAAAAAACAATAAATATTTTGGTATTAAGCAATTAAGAGGAGTCTGGTATTTCCATGAGATCAACAAGCTAAACTATACTCAAGCTAACAGTTTAACAGTGAGAACCCAGAAAAAGACCACTAAGTAGAGCCCGCCTGGGTTAGAGTAAACCTCAAAGACTAAATTCAAGTAAGACTCCAAAAAAGAGGGAGAAAGGGGTTCAAATTTAATTGGATCAGACTGTGGAGCATCATATGTTGCAGGTCATTGCCAAAAAAATAGAGCAATCAGCCAACAGCTAGTGGAGATTAAAAGCTGTGTGTGATACAAGCAGAGGAAGCTTAATAAAGAGATCAGAGAAAGAGACAGTAAAAGAAACCCCTACAAAAACCACTGTCATGACAGGGTGACTGTAAATATGTCTAAGGCTGAAGCCTCTGAAGAAGGACATTAGAGATTGGTGCAGAAAATAGATTCCATTGAAGTAGACCAGTGAAAACACTAAACAAATAAAGAACAAATAATATGTCTTATGGGGAGGAGGAATCAGTATCTAGACTGGCTACAATATATTATCTAAAATATCCAACTTTCAACTAAAAACTATGAAATATGGAAGAAAATAGAAAAGTGTGGCCTATGCACAGGGAACTAAAAGAAGGCAACAGAAACTGCCTGTGAGAGGGCTCAGATGTTGGATTTAGAAGATAAAGACTCAAATCAGCTTTTGTAAATATATTCTAAGAACCAAATGAAACAATGCTTAAAGGTGAATTAGGTAAGATAACGATGTCTCATTAAATAGAGAATATACATTAAAAGATAGAAAATACTCAAAAGTTAAAATTCTGGAGTTGAAAAGTATGATAATGTAAATGAAAAATTCACTAGGGGGCTCAAGAGTAATTATGGTCTGGCATTAAGAGAGAATCAGCACACTTGAACATATATTAGCAGAGATGATGCGACTGGAATAATAGCAAGGGGGGAAAAAGAAAAATGAACAGAGCCCAAGAGAAATATGAGATGTGGTTAGTTCAGTAACATAAGGCAAGAACCAGAACAAAAAGGAGAAGGAGAAAGGGACAGAAAAATATTTTAAAAATAATGCTTTAAAAATTCTCATATTTGTAACAAAAACATTAACTTACACACTCAACAAGGTTAACCAAAATATACACCCAGAAACATCATAGTGAAAATATTGAAAGACAAAAACAAAGAGAAAAATCTTGAAAGTAGCAAGAGAATATTGACTTGTAATATACAGGGGAAATCAAATAGTAATATAGTTGACTTCTCATCAGAAACAGTGGAGGAGAGAAAACAATGGGATGACATATTTAAAGTGCTGGGGGGGTGCTGTCAACCAAGAATCTTATATGCATTAAAATTATCTGTGAGAAAATGAAGGCAAAATAAATATATTCCCAAATAAGTAAAAACTAGCAGATGTGTCTTACAGAAATAATAAATATTGTTCAGAAAGAAACAAGTAACCCAGAGAGTCATTTTAATTTAAATAACAAAACAAAGAATATCAGCAAATGTAATTATAAAAGACAATATAATTGGATATTTTCTCTCCAGTCTTCTCTTACTGATTTAGAAAGCAATGATTATTGTGACTGTAAAATGTAATATATTTGACAATAAAGGTAATAATACAAACAACTCAAGAAAAAATAGAAAATCTGAATAAAATTGAAAAAGGAAAGAAACTGATTAACAGTAATTAAAAATATTCACACAAAGAATAACCCAGGCACACATAGATTCATTAGTGATTTCTACCAATTATTTAAAGAATAATTAGCACAATCCTTTACAACATGTTCCAAAACATGGAAGAGGATGGAACACTTTTCACTTAATTGTATATATTAATTCAATATAACCCCAATATCAAAACCAGAGAAAAATATTGCAATTAAAAAAAAAAACTACAGACCAATACCCTTATGAATTTGGACACAAATATCTTCAACATAATATTAGCAAAGCAATTCCAGCATCATATAAAAAGGGTCATACGCCATTACCAAATGGGATTTACCCGAGGAATGGAAAGTGTGTTCAAACTCCAAAAATCAATTAATGTAATACCCCGTAACTATAAAGACAAAAACCACATGATCACCTAAATAGATCTGTGAAACACATTTGAAAAAAAAAAATCTAACATCCTTTCATGAGAAAACTTTCAACAATTAACTTTCTCTGCCTGATAAGAGGATCTATGAAAAGCCCAGAGCTACATCATACTTAATGGTGAAAGACTGAATGCTTTCCTGTTAAGATCAGGAATAAGACAAAAATGTCCACTCTTGCCACTCTTCAACATTTTACTGGAAGTTCCAGTCAGGATGGCTATGGGCAAATAAAATGCATCCAGATTTGAAAGGAAGAAGTAAAACTATCTGTATTTGTATATGACATGATCTTGTATACAAAAAATTCTAAATAGTGCACTAAATCACTACTAGAAACAATGAGTTCAGAAAGAAAATAAGTTCAACAAGTTCAGTAATTAATAAAAAGTTTATTGTATTTCTATACACTAAAAATGAACAATCAAAAAATGAAATGAAAGAAACAATTCCATTTATAATAGCATCAAAATGAATAAAACACTTAAGGATAAATTTACCAAAAGAAGTACAAGGCTAATACTTCGAAAAGTATAAAATATCATTGAAAGAAGTTAAAAATCTAAATAAATGTAAAATCATCCCATGTTTATGGACTGGAAGTTTTGAAATTGTTTAGAGAGCAATTCTTTCCAAATTGATCTACTGATGCAGTACTTCTTTATCAAAAACCAGCTGGAAGTTTTTTGCAGAAATTGACACAATGATTCTAAAATTCATATGGAAAGTCAAGGGGTATCTAATGGTCAAAACTATCTTGAAAAAAGGATATCAAAATTGGAGCACTAGGACTTCATCAAAATGTTGGGCTAGCAAGCTCCAAGTTTGCCACCCTACACAAAAAGCCATCTCAATCAACTTTGTAGGACCTTTGGTAAACAATCAAAGGCTTACAGCAACCAAGCAGACACCCAATCAAGAAAAAGCCATGTTCAACACTGGTGTTTTACTCACACTTGCCTCAATGCCTCACAGTGCAACCATGGTGGTCTTCGTCTTGAGCAGCAGTAGCCCAGTTCTCAGTTCCCTCCCTCAAATCAGAGGAAAAAGTGAAGATCTTATATACAAACTATTGTGTATATCTGTTCTAACTTGTCTTGGGGCTACCTAAAATTTTGGACTCCATAAACATTAAAAAAAATATATTTGTGCTGTGAATTATACCACCAAAGGAAGTTAAAAACAACCAACAGAGAGTAGTACTTGAAAAGGACTTTTACCCATAATATACAAAGAATACTTACAACTCAATAGTAAAACAAATAATTATAATTTGCAAAGGATATGAATCAACATTTCTCTAAAGCAGACATACAGATGGCCAATAAGCACATGAAAAGATGCTTGCTATCATTAGTCATTATGAGACAGGAAGAAAGGGGGCAGGGCACAACCATTAAAAGAATGACACAACCATTGAGAACAGGATAAGACATAGACTGGTTAGAACCAACTAGGCCCAAGATGGCGGAAGATCCGACTTCCAGTAGAGCTTGAGATTCATTATATGCTCATTGTAATACGTTAGCTAAACGACAAACCCACAGGCACCATGACAGTTTTGAGGCTGACCATAAAAGGCCAAAAAGTGGGCGGTGGCCCAATTCCTGGAACTCCCTGCCCTTCCCCAAAATAGTTGGAATAATCCTTCCACTTGTTAGCCTATGAAATTACCCAGCCCATAAAAACTAACCACGCCATATTTTGGGGGCATTCTCACTTTCCAAGATGGCCCATGCCCTTAGGGCGCCTCTTGGCCTTCTGAGACTCTGTCTAAGGAGTGTGTATCTCTTTAAATAAACTTGCTTTCAGTTTACTCTGGCTCACTCTTGAATTCTTTCCTGTGTGAAACCAAGGACTCTCACTTGGCAGCCCATCACAGGGACTCACCAGAGACCTGGGACATGACCATCTTCTCATGCCCCATTTTCCTGCAACAATTAGGGAAAGGCAAATAAAAACCATGAGATACCATTGCACATTCACTAAAATGGCTAAAATAAATAAAGGCATAAAATATCAAGTGTTGGCAAAAATTGAAATATGAATCCTCATATATTGCTGGTCAGATTCTAAATGGCACAGCAATTATTAAATGCTAAACATAGACTTACCATATGACACAGAAATTCCGCTCCTAGGTACATACTCAAAAGAAATGAAAGCATTCGTCCACACAAAAACTTGTACAAAACATTCTTCACGATAGCCAAAAATTGGAAGAAACTCAAATGTCTATCAGCTCATGAATGAGTAAATAAAATGGAGGTATATCCATACAGTTATATATTATTTAACATTAAAAATGAATAAGGTATTGATACATGCTACAAAATGGGTGAACTTTGAAAACGTTTTCTAAGAAGAGGGTTACAGAAGACCACATAGCATATGATTCCATTTCTGTGAAATGTCCAGAATAGTTAAATCTATAGAAAAAGTAGGTTAGTCATTGCTTAGAGCTGAGGAGTTTGGGACAAATGATGAGTAAATGCTATTGGGCATAATGTTACTCTTCAGAGTGATGAAAATATTCTAAAATTAATTATGGTGATGGTTTCACAACTCTCTGAATATACTAAAAAATCATTAAATAATACACTTAAATGGATGAGTTATATGTTACATGAATTATATCTTAATAAAGCTGTTTAAAAAAAAATTACCTGTAAGGTCACTGCCTAGATACAGCTTCTAGAAAGGAAGGATACAAAGTTTTCTCTAGGCTGGAAAGTAAGAGGAAACTACTTCTTTTGGACAAGTCATAAGCTTGGGGAGTATGGAAATCCTGAATGACTGGAGAGCCAAAAGGAGTAGAGTCTGTGTTCAGCTTCCTTTCTGGGTCCCTGAGAAGCAATGCCCTGACTTGCAGGCAACCTTACACAATCAATAGCATTCCCAGTGATATTCCACCACTTGATAGCAGAGCTGGTTTGCAAGGGGGTGCCTAAGAAGACGTATCTGAGCTGAACAGATATGTCAGTGATAGATCATGGACTCCTCAGATTCTCTGTCTCTCACATCCCCTGGAGTCTTGGCTGATTGCTCCTTATCAGTTCCACTGTGATGTCAGAGTACTTGTGAACCATTTGATTCCACCTGGGAGGCAAGGGAACTCTGCTCATCTGACTACTTCTGGACTCAGCAGGTTTAGGTACAGTTGACAAACTAGGTGTCCAGGAGAAAAACTCTTACCAGTTGGAAACAGGAGATGGTAAGGAGCTGGCTGGTACGTTTGTTCCTTCTTCTTGTGGATTGTTCTGAGGTCCAGATTTTCTGTTCAGCCTTTTCAGAGATATCTCACAGCTGCTGTGTCTGTTTGCGGCTAATCTTGAAGTAGAAGTACAGCAAGCACAGGAATGCATTACTTCTCTTCCTTTTCTTTGCCTCCCCTTCCCTTCCTCTCTCTCAATTTCTCCCTCTCTCACATATGTATAGAAAATTGAAATCTTGCATTATTATTTAACATTAATATTATCAATAGTTTTCCCATCCCATTAAATATGTGTGAATGAAAAAATGTCGCCTTTCATATCAAGCCACAGCTCCTGATGGTGAGCCCTGAGGGAACTCAGGATGGAGACAAATGGGCTGCCCACTGCCAAGCCCTCAGCCACTGCAGTCACCCCCAACTGTGCACCATGGAGGGACTCAGGATGGGAAAGCACAGGATGCTGGCACTAGATAGCTGAGGTGTCTATCAAAGGAATGAGTTCAGTGAGCCCAGACTCTTGCATCTTCCCATATATAGAAAAGCGCTAAATTCCTTAACTTGAGATGCCTGGTTTTCTTTAATTAACAGTAATCATTTGATGTTCCTACTACCTGCTTTGTTGCAAAATCCTCTATAAACCTTGTCTCCTCCTTTACTTCTTCAGAGCAGTCCCTCAGAGCATCTGAGAGGCAGCCTCACAGGCTTGAATCCTCAGAAATTCTGCCAAATAAAACATAATTTTCAACTTTTAGGTTGTGCTTTTTTTCAGTCGACATATGTTTTCAAAATTATGGATTGTAACGAATGCATTATATTTCAGCAAGTAGATTGTCATAAATGAATCAATCAATGTCTTATTATGGGCTATATACACACTTTCAAGTTTTTCACTATTTAAAATAATGCTACGATGAATATATGTTTTACATTTTGTCCTCATTGGTTTATTTTCTTAACACAAATTTCAAAAATTGTAGAGTCACAGTATTTAAAAAATACTTGTTTAAAATATGCCTTAGTAGTAGATCCTTATATTCATAACAATTAAATAAATAGAATATAAAGATAATAAAATGTATACTTACTCTTTTTTAAAATGTTCCACAGTAAAACTGATTGTTTAATGGAAGCCTATCTTTGGGTTATCATTATGTCAAGACTATTCCTTGTGTGACTCCATGAGTTTCATGGATGATTAAAAGCTTTTATCTAAGTACCCTCACAGTGCAAACCCTTTGGCTAGTCCTTGTTTCCTGATATGTGGATATCCTGAATAAAAAGATGTAATTTGGAAAAGATGCCCTATTCTATTTGTACATGGAATTAAAATATTAAGTGGATAAATAACATTTTGACAATAAAAGCTATAATGAAAATCATTCACATATTTTAATAAAAATTGTATACATTTAAGTTTACAACATTATGATTTGTAACATACCAATATGCCATATATGTATCATAAATCATATAGATGATTACTGCAGTCAAGCTAATTAACATATCCTCTCAGATAGTTGCTTTTTTCTTTGGTAGTGAGACCACCTGAAATCTCTTAGCAAATTTCTAGCATTCAATACAATGTTATTAACTATAGTCATCACACTGTACATTGAATCTCTAGACTTATTCATTATACATAATTGCAATTTAGTACCCTTTAACAAACATCCCCCCATTTCTCCCACCTTCCTGCCTTTGGTAACCACTATTCTACTTTCTGATTCTGTGTATTTGACTGTTTTAATATTCAATATAAAAGTGAGATCATGCATTTTTTTTTCTTCTGTGTCTGCTTTAGTTCAGTTAGCATAATGTCCTACAGGTTTATCCATATTGTTGCAAGTAGCAGGACCTCCTCCCTTTTTAAGACTGAATAATATTTCCTTATATATATGATAAACAAATTGTGAAATGATAGATAGATAGATAGATGATAGATAGATAGATAGATAGATAGATAGATAGATAGATAGATCTCAAAATTTATCCATTCATTCATCCATGGACACTTGGGTTGTTTCCTTATCTTGGCTATCGTAAATTATGCTGCAGTGATCATGGGAGCTCAATCATCTTTTTGAGGTAATGATTTTATTTCCTTTGGGTCTATACCCAGTATACCCAGAATGATAGTTTTATTTTTAGAGTTTGAGGAACTTCCACACTGTTTTCTGTAATGGCTATACCAGTTTACACTACCACCAAGAGGGTACAATAATTCTCTTTTCTCCACGTCCTCACCAACATATATCTTTATTTAATTTTTTGATAATCACCATCCTAACAGGTGTGAGGTGATACCTCAGTGTAGTTTTGATTTGTGTTTCCTTGATAATTAGTAAGGCTGAGCACCATTTTTATATACCTATTGGCCACTTGTTTTTTGAAAACTGTTTATTCAGGTCCTTTGCCCATTTTTAATCAGATTTTTCATTTTTATGCTGTTGATTTGTATGAGTTACTTATGTATTTTGAATATTAACCCCTTATTAGATATATGGCTTGCAAATATTTTCTCCCAACCCATAGTTTGCCTTAGGAATAAATTTAACCAAGGATATGAAAGATCTGTACCCTGAAAACAATAAAGCATTGATGAAAGAAATTGAAGAAGATACAAATAGATGAAAAAAATGTTCTTTGTTCATAGGTTGGAAGAATTAATATTGTTAAAATGTCTATACTATTCAAAGTGATATACAGATTCAATGCAATCCCTATCAAATTCCAGTGACATTTTTCATAGAAATAGAAAAAAATCTAGAATCTATATGGAACCACAAAAGATCCCATATAGCCAGAGCAATCTTGAGAAAGAACAAATTTGGAGGTATCACGTTTTCTGATTTAAAATTATATGTATTACAAAGCTTTAGTAATCAAAACAGTGTGATGCTGGCATAAAAACAGACACATAGACCAATGGAACAAAATAGAGAGCCCAGAAATAAACCCAAGCACATACAGTCAACTAATTTTTGACAAAGGCACCAAGAATTAAACAATGAAGAAAAGATAGTTTCTTCCATAAATGGTGCTGGGAAAACTTGATATCCATATACAAAAGAATGAAATTGGACCCTTATCTCATACCATACACAAAAATAAACTCAAAATGTATTAATAACTTAAGCATAAAAACTGAAACTCTTAGAAGAACACATAGGAGAAAAGCTTCTTGACGTTGGCCTTGGCAATAATTTTTTTGTACATGACACCAAAAGTTCAAGCAACAGAAGCAAAAATAAACAAGTTGGACTACATCAAACTAAAAAGCTTCTGCACAGCAGCAAAGGAAACAATCAAAATGAAAAGGCTATTTACAGATTGGGAGAAAATTGCAAATCACATATTCTAATATGAAATTACAATGAAATGTGACTTATTATAGTCATATAATAAGTGAAACTGAAACTCTAAAAACAAAATTTTGGAGTTTGCCCCCAAAGAGGAACTTTGACCTTGTTATTTTTTGTAATGCTCACTTAAAAAATCTCACAACTTTGATTTATCTCATTCTAGCATCCCTGTAAGGCCTGGTCTTCTTTTCTACAACACATTCATAATTTGAACAATCTTTTGTTTTAAGAAATGAAGACAGTTTAGCATAGGGAAAAGACTGAAATTCAGCATGAAACAGGCTTGCATCTGAATTTTCATTCTGCTACTCATGAAAATATGAACTTGGACAATTTATTTAGACTTCTTTTTTATTTTTTATTGAGGTGAAATTCACATATCGTTGAATTAAGTATTTAACTGAATACTTTAGTGGCATTTAACACACTGGCAATCTTCTGCAACCAACACCTCTATCTATTTCCAACATATTTTCATCACCACATACCCTCTACCCATTAAACAGTTGCCTCTTTATTCTTTCCCATCAACTCCTGGCAACCAACATTATGTGTTCTATCTTTATGGATTTGCCTATTCTAGTTATTTTATATGAATAAATTTATTCAATAGGCAACCTTTTCTGTCTGGCTTGTTTTACTTAACATAATATTTTCAAGGTTTGTTGTAACATGCGTCAGTATTTCATTCCTTTTAATGATGGAATCATATTCCATTGTATGTATATACTCCAATCTGGTTTACCCATTCATCCATTAATGGACATTTGGGCTCTTTCCACCTTTTGGCTATTGTGAATAGTTCTGCTATGAACATGTGTGTACATGTATTTGTTTGAGTACCTGTTTTCAGTTTTGGGGGGTACATATCTATTCTGGTCTATATGGTAATTACATGTTTAACTTTTTTAGGAACTGCCAGTGTCCATAGTGGCTGAAACAATTTACATTGCTACCAGAAATGTACGAGTGTTTTCGTTTTCCTATGTCCTCACAAATGCTTGTTACTTTCTATTTTTTGACTATAGTCATCCTAGTGGGTGTAAAGTGGTACCTCATTGTGGTTTTAATTTGCATTAATTTCCCTAGTGACTTATGATGCTAGATATCTCTTCATGTGCTTTTTGGTTATTTGTGTATTTTCTTTAGAGAAATGTCCATTTAAGTCCTTTGTCCATCTTTAATTGGGTTGTCTCTTCGTCATTGAGTTGTAAGAGTTCATTATATGTTCTGGATGCTAGATCCTTATCAGACATATGATTTGCAAATATTTTCTCCCATTCTGTTGGCTGTTTTTATACATTCTTAATAATGTCCTATATGCACAAATACTTCAATCCAAGTCCAATTTATCTACTTTTTCTTTTGTTGCTCATACTCTTTTGTCACATTTAAGAATTCACAGCCATAGCCAAGCTTATAGAGTTGTCCCTATGTTGTCTTCTAAGAGAATTATGGTATTAGTTCTTATAGTTAGGTTGTTCATCCATTTCGAGTTAAATTTTGTATATGATATAAAATAGGGATCCAACTTCATTCTTTTGTGGGTGGATATCCAGTTGTTCTAGTACAATTTGTTGAAGAGACAGTTCTTTACCCCATAGAATGGTCTTAGCACTCTTGCCAAAAGTCAATGTGTTATAGACGTATGGGTTTATTTCTGGATTCTCAATTCTACTCCATTGATGTATATGTTTATCCTTTTGCCAGTACCACATGGTTGTGATTACTGTAGCTTTGTAGTAAGTTTTGAAATTGGGAAGTGTGAAGTCTGTTGGCAGAATTCCCTCTCCCTCAAGGTAGGTCAACTGTTTCCTTAATGTTTTCAACTGGTTGGATGTGGCCCATCAATATTATAAAGGGCAACTTGCTTTATTCAAAGTTTACTGATTTAAATATTTATCTCATCTAAAAAATACCTTCTCAGTATCAAATCTAGGTACTTAGATACATAAGTACGTATGTATCTAGTTACATACATACATACTTACATATATTTTAAGTTGATACATAAAATGAACAATCTCAAGTATTGATATGTGCTATAAATGAATGAATTTTTAAAATATCATTCTAAATAAAAGAAACCAGAGACAAAAGTTGCATATTGTGTGATTCCATTTTATAAATTACCCAGGATAGGCAAATTCATAGAGATGAATAGCAGATTAGTGGTTGTAAAATGAGTTGGGAGTGATGCTAGTGGGTATCCTTTTGGTGTGGTAAAATATTCTGGAACTAGATAGTGGTAATGATCGTACCACATTGTGAATGTACTAAATGTCACTGAATTATATACTTTAAAATGTTTAAAATGCTCAAAATCACAATTCTATACCATTTCATACCCATTAGGATGACTGTTATAAAGGAAAAAAAAAAATAGAAAATAGCAAGTGTTGGAGAGGATGTAGAGAAATTGGAACCCTTGTGAATTCCTGATGAGAGTATAAAATGGTGCAGCCACTGTGGTAAATGGTATGGTAATTCACCAAAATTTAAAACTAGAATTACCATGTGATCCAGGAATTTTACTTCTGCATATATATACAAAAGAAGTAAAAGGGTAGATATTTGTACATTCAGGTTCATAGCAGTATTATTCACAATAGCCAAAAGGTGGAAGCAACCCAAATGTCCATTGATGGATGAATGGATAAACAATAAACACGTGACTATCTAGATTAGTCAAATTCATAGAAACAAAACGTAGAATTGGTTGTTGCCAGGGGCTGGGTTGAAGGGAAAATGGGGCATGTTTAATAGGTACAGAGTTTGACTAGGTACATCGTATAAGTGGAATCATATAATATTTGTCCTTTTGTGATTGACTTATTTCACTTAGTGTAATGTTGCCAAGTTTCATCCATGGTGATGGTTGTTCAAAAGTGTGAATGTCCTTAAGGCCACAAATCTGTACACTTAAAAATAGTTAAAATGAAAAATTTTATGTTACGTATTGTATTGGCCAAAAAGTTCATCGGATTTTTCTGTATGAGGTTACAGAAAAACCCAAACGAACTTTTTGGACAACATGATATATTTTATCACTTTTAAAACGATGTTTAAAATAGTGATTTTTATGCATATTTTACTCTTCCCCACCCCAAAAATTTGAACTAGGATATTGTTGAGCAATGTTTTATATATGAGAAGGAGTGGAACACAGATAAATACCATAGTGATATTTGGATGACTTGGGGTTCAGTTTTATCTCTGCTATTTGACACCCTGAACAAGCCAAGTACAGTCTCACAGGCTCAGTAACATCATCTGAAGAATACTGATACTTCCTGTGTGTGTAGCTTAGACCTGGAATATGGAAACATTCAGGATAAAAGATAGTTACTGATGTTTATCATTATCATCATCATCACTGCCACATTGTTGTCATCTATTATCTTGTGCTGCCACCACTGTCATTACATTTGAATGATGCATTATGATATCATATGAGTGTAATATGATGCATTCCATAGTAGTTTTTTTTTTTTAATTTATTCAGGAAACTTTCTGAGTGCTTACTCTCTACTACACTCTCTATGATGGGTAGACCCTAGTTTGGGGAAGATAGATACGAAAAAATAAGTGGCTAAATCGCTGGGTTGAATGAGTGTGAAAGCATGAGGGCAAAATGGAAGGAATTATCATTCTTTCCAAGCACCAGGGGATTTTAGAGAAGGATAATGTTGACATGGTCTGAAGCTGTTAGAGACAGCTTCAAGGAGGAAATTGAACCCACACTGTGCCTCACAGGAGGGGGAAGAGACAAACCAAGTTGTGAGAGGGCCAGTAACTGTGATGGTACATGGGTGGGGGCACGAGGCCATGGTGCATCACACAAAAACAAGATCCTGGTGGTAGTGAGGGATTCATACAAGGCAGATGGAGACAAGTAGGGAAAGGATGGCTGACTTAAGCTGTGGAGAACTTTGAAGACCACAGTGAGATATCCTTTAGGAAGTAGTGAGCCATGGAGTGTTCCTTAGCAGAAGAGAGGCCTTAGGAAGGTCAAGCTAGAGGAAGATTAATATCAGATATTTCAAGATCAAAAGCACGAGACTGTTTAAATTTGAATCCTAGCTCTACATCTTACTATCCTTGTTAATTTGGGCAAATTATTTAAAGTCTGTGTAGTTCCAAATACTTATACGTAAAATGAAACTAATAAAAACACCTACCTCAAAGGGCTGTCATGAGGGCTAATTGAGATCATACATGTAACAATCTCAGAACAGTCCTGTAAAGAGTAAGAGCTCAATAAATGTTAGCTGTTATTATTGTATGTGGAAAGAACTAGAAAGAGAAAAAATGAAAAGCAAAGCAACCAACTGAGATATTATTTCTAGAGTTCCATTTGTACTTTGATTTTGGGCAATGGGAAAGAGAAAGAAGGGCTGGAGAGAAGAGGAAGAAGATTTGACAGTTTTCAATAAGGAGATATTCGAGGCATTATTTCCTTGTTTTCTTTCCTTTTCCCATCTCTTTATTTTCTTGACCACAGCCAGAGAGAAGTATGCATATTTCTCTGAATTTCTTATGTCTTAAAAAAAAGCATATTGATAAAAAATTTGACAAAAATTCAGATTACACAATAAGTCGATCATGATACAGTAAGTTGAGTTTTCATTATGGATCTGCCTCTATGAATTTGGCCAACTAGCATACCTTCTGAAAAGTCAGGCTTCAGCTTCCCCATACATAAAAGTACAAGTTTGGTTTACACAGTATTTACCATGTTGCTCTTAAGAGATGTTAATAGGAGTGCCAGAAAAGTGGCCAATGTTTAAATAAGTTTACAAAATGTTTTTTATTATATTTTCTTCCCAGAAGTTTAAAAAGTGCATTGGCATATTAACAGCTCTGAGAATTTTTCCAGTGAAAATACCTGTGGAATTACACTCATCTCAGCACCTCTTAATTTACTTTAGTATGGCGCATACAATCTTCCCATAGAGCTGTGTGTCAAGGAGCCAGAAAACCCTTCTAAGGACTGCCCAATGCAAACAAGCCTCTGTCTCTAATGCAGTGGTACACAATGTGGTTGCAGTGGGCTGTTAAGGCTACGGTGATGGAGTAGGTGGCTCAAGCTAAAAGCTAAGTAGTTTTTAGTAGCTAAGAACTTTTCTCCCTCCTCTTTTACCTCTGCATATTGTACTTGCAGGTGAGAACAGAAAATATTTAATACTTTCAAAGTTAAAAATGCAAGAAGGGGCCCTGGAGACAATGCTTAATTGCTGGCTTTGAAAGAGGGAAAGAAAGTCCTTCCCTGAAAATGTCAAATGCATCCCTCAGATATTTCCCATTATGAAGGTTCTCTGTTTTGGGCAATTTCAAAATCTAGGAGGAAGGGTGAAAGAGAATTTTCTAATTTCTTTTCATCCCCCCAGGTAATAACAATCCCGAATGAGCTACTGAGCTACCTCTTCTGCCAGGCTATTAACCTATGAGCACTCCTGCTGAGCTTCCCTCTCAGCTCAGAGAAGGAACTCTGGATGGACCAGGTGCCAGGCAAACAGTGCTTCTCTCTGCCAAAGAGCTAAGCTGCCGCTGATATTACTTCTCTTTACCTTTATTCCAAGGGCTTATTTTTAAAAATGAGAAATAGGCTGTGAGAAAAGACCTCTCCAAGAAGGTGAAAGGAATAGACTTTGTTCAATCTGGAGGGTGACAAAAGAAAGAGTGTGGAAAAGTAACTATCTATAAGGGCCAAGAGAGGTTAGACAAGGAAGAGGCTGTTTGTTCTCATTAGAAAGTGGAAATGGACTTGTAAGAATTGGCTTATAGGAAGAAGTATGCTTTGAGGTTAAATATGAAACGAAAGTTAAAGGAGAATCCCCAAAATATCAGCACAATGACTGGATAGATGGATGGACAGACAGATGGACAAATGGATGGATGGATGGATAGATGGATGGGTGGATAGATGGAGATCACATCTGAAATCTGATAGAAAATTGACTATGTTTGGGGTGACAAAGAAAAATTTAGGTTAAGAGTAAAATTGTCAGAAACTGTCCCTTTCAACAATGGGGACTTTAAGCTAGTTTTCCATGTCAATTACACTCACTCCAATGATTAAAATATGGAATGCTTAATAATAATACCCATGTTTTCCTTTTTTGGCATATATGTCATCTCATGTTGTCCTATTTTATTTCTCTTATGGATTTTGTGAGCTAAGTATCACCTCCCACATTTTACATGTAAGGAAATTGAGGCTCAGCTCCCCTGTCCATTGAAGTTGATACCAACAATTGTAAGACATACTATTATTTTATGAACCATTGAGAAACAAAAGTCATGGTTAGCATAGGAGTAAGATACATCCCCAATTCAGAGATGTTTATAAAGGGGGGAAGCAGTGTGTCCTGATGGATAGAATACTGTAGCTTGGGCAAGTGAATATAGCCTGCCCAGCAGGCATGAGAGCTCTGGGTTATGAAGCTGGCCTGCTCCCTACACTCACAGCAGTATCCTCACCTCTTCTCCCTCATCCCACTCACCCTGACCAGCCCGGGCCCTGCATCCTTCCTGAGGATCAACACCTTTCTGGTTCACAGTCCTGCTCTGTGCTTGCACATAGCTTTTGATACCTCCTCCAGCCTTTGTGTGTGTTCTCTTCTCACTTTGACTATCTTGGAACCAAACCTCATGGCTGGACAATATCTTGGGGATGATCAGAATGCAATATGTCAGGTGGGTCACCCAAAACCTGGATGAGAAAGGAAAGAGTTTAATGGAAAGCCAACATTAGATATGAAAAGTATTAAATATTTGCTGTCATACTTAACTCTCTGTAGATCTTGAATATAGAGACCAGAATATTTAGCTGCACATAAGCAGATTGTGTTTGAACTATTCACATCTACATTTAACTAGTCTTGGCAGTTAAAAATTCCATCTGTGAGTGGGGCAGAGGAATAGTTTACATAAGCCTTATGTGGATGCCCGTGACTCATGCACAGTTCAGGCATCTAGCTCAAACACAGACAAATTTCTCTTAACAATTCCTGATAATTCAGTTATCAATTAATTTAGTAAAGTAGCTTACATCTCTTAATGGTTTCCAGCTTCTGTTACTTCTTTTTTTTAATTTTTAAAAAAAATTTATTGAAGTATAGTTTATTTACAATGTTGTGTTAGTTCCAGGTGTACAGCAAAGTAAATCAGTTATACATATACATATATCCACTCTTTTTTAAGATTCTTTTCCCATATAAGCCATTGCAGAGTATTGAGTAGAGTTCCCTGTGCTATACAGTAGGTCCTTATCAGTTATCTGTTTTATAAATAGTAGTGTGTATATGTCAATCCCAAACTCCTAATTTATCCCACCCCCCCCTTATCCCCTGGTAACCCTAAGTTTGTTTTCTACATCTGTGACTTTACTTCTGTTTTGCAAATATTAAGTTCAGTTTTACCCTTTTTTCAGATTACACACATAAGTGATATCATATATTTGTCTTTCTGTGTCTGACTTACTTCACTCAGTATGACAATCTCTAGGTCCACCCATGTTGCTGCAAATGGCATTATTTTGTTCTTTTTTATAGCTGAGTAATATTCCATGATATATATGTACCACATCTTCTTTATTCATTCCTCTGTTAATGGACATTTAGGTTGCTTCCATGTCCTGGCTATTGTAAATAGTGTTGCAATGAACATTGGGGTGCATGTATATTTTTGAATTATGGTCCTGTCCAAGTATATACCTAGGAGTGGGATTGCTGGGTCATGTGGTAGTTCTATTTTTTGTCTTTTAAGGAACCTCCATAATGTTCTCCATAGTGGCTGTATCAATTTACATCCCCACCAGCAAGAGGTTCCCTTTTCTCCACACCCTTTCCAGCATATGTTTGTAGATTTTTTGATGATGGCCATTCTGACAGGTGTGAGGTGATACCTCATTGTAGTTTTGACTTTCATTTCTCTAATGATTAGTGATGTTGAGCATATTTTCATGTGCTTTTTGACAATTTAAATCTTCCACAAAAATAGAAATATAGATCAATGGAACAGGATAGAAAGTCCAGAGATAAATCTACGTGCCTATGGTCACCTAATCTATGACAAAGGAGGCAAGACTATACAATGGAGAAAAGACAGTCTCTTCAATAAGTGGTGCTGGGAAAACTGGACAGCTGCATGTAAAAGAATGAAATTAGAACAATCCCTAACACCATACACAAAAATAAACTCAAAATGGATTAAAGACCTAAATGTAAATGCTGGACACTATGAAACTCTTAGAGGAAAACATAGGCAGAACACTGTTTGACATAAATCACAGCAAGATCTTTTTTGACCCACCTCCTAGAGTAATGAAAATAAAAACAAAAATAAACAAATGGGACCTAATTAAACTTAAAAGCTTTTGCACAGCAAAGGAAACCATAAACAAAACAAAAAGACAACCCTCAGAATGGGAGAAAATATTTACAAATGAAGCAACTAACAGGGTTTTAATCTCCAAAATATACAAACAGCTCATGCAGCTCAATATCAAAAAAACAAACAACCCAATCAAAAAATGGGTAGAAGATCTGCTATGTCTTAGATGTAATAATTTTGAAGGGTTGGAATTACCAGCAGGAACTCTAAGATTTGGGATAAGGAAGGGACCCTAAGTCCATGTCCTTCTTTTTATGTCTTGCATAATTCTGTAAACCTCTTTCCTCCTCCTTCCTCATTAATTGAAAAGTCTGAACTCTTTACTCAGGTACCCAAATTTCCTCCAAGCAACTGTAGAGAAATATTGTAAGGTAGTAGAAAGTTGGAAATAAATCCAACTAGCTAGATCCCTCTTCTAGCTCCCTTTGCTATCATGAGCTTATAAGGGTCCCCTCTAAACCTCAGGGTTACCACCCACAACATGGGACTATTAATTCTTGCCTGGAAGAGCTGTTGGCATCACCTAATGGCATAAAGCATGTGAGACTTCTGGCATGTGGTAGGTGATCAGTAATTGCCACTTACTGGGATTTCATGGGGTGGGGGTGGGGCTTGAACAAATAATTCTAGGCATAGATGTTCCAGGTTTGTATGATACTAAGATTGTGTCTCCTCATTTCAAAACAACTTGGAAATGTGTATCCTCATAGGAAAGCAGTCTTGGGAATTATTAGAGAAAGTCTTTCATTTGTAGAAACCACTTGACTATAAGAATTCACTCAATCTTTGAGTTGAAAGTTTTTGAACTAAAAGGTGATTTTCCTCCTATCTTAAGCCACCACCCTGTTTTCAGACACATGCCTGGAAGGAGTTGCTTACACATTAACCTACAACCTCAGCACCCTTACTGCGTGCCTTTTGCAATCTAGCTCTGACCTTTGCCTCTGAAGCAGTAGCTCCTTGTCAATAGGCACCTTCTGATGCCCACATCCCATCTTCTCCAACAGACACTGGGTCACTCTCTCCAATGGACTGACTCTTCAGGGCCCCAGAGTGACATAAGTTCAGACAAAGGTCTTTGACAAGCAGAATTTTAGGAGAATTTATGGAGCCACAGAGTTCATTATGCCATGAGGGTTGAGCACTGTTTTTTATGCCATTATTTCATTTAAGTCCCTACTCTCTGTGCTTGGCCATCTATCAGACACATAGCATCCATTGTCTACATTAATCCTCCTCTCAGCTTGCAGGGAAGTTCTTCTCAGCCTTGTTGTTGTGGAGAGAATATCTCCAGGGGACAAGGAAAATGAACTTTCAGCCTTTGCCCTTTGTTCTTCCCACCTCCACTTTGGGAAGAAAAGGAGGTGCGATTCATTTGTGATACTAACTACCCAGAGCGAGACCCAACTTCACACGTTGAAGGTTCAGTTCTCCACAAGACTCCCCTTACCTCACACTCTAGCCTCGTGCTCAAAGGTTCTCAGGCAACCCGCACTTTCGACCACTGGTTACAAATCTGGGGGCTCCTATCACCTCCTCAGGGTTGATAATATGCTACAACAACTCACAGAACTCAGGAAAGTACTCTATGTACAATTCTAGTTTTATTACAACAAAAGGCTACAAATGTCTACCAGCCAAAAAGGAGAGATGCATAATTCGAGGTCTGGGAGGGTCCCAAACACAAAGCTTCTGTGTCCCCAGAATATGTCATCCTCCTGGCAAATCATTGCATAGCACCAACCAGAGAAGCTCATTCAAGCCCAAGTGTCCAGAATATTTATTATGTGGGCACGATTGACTGATTCATTGGCCACATGTTTGAACTCAGTCTCCAGCCTCCTCCTCTCCCAGGAGGTCAGGCTGATATCAGTGGCTCAAAGCCCCAATCCTCTAATCACACGGTTGGTCCTTCTGGTGTGGCCAGTCCCTAACTTAAAACTATCTAGGGGCCCATCATGAGTTAGCTCATTAGCATATACTCAGGTGACAGGGGTCTGATGGGCCCAGCATAAATAACAAACACTCCTGTCACTCACGTAATTTCAAGGACTTAAGAGGTTACCTCCCAGGATGAAGGCCAGCCAAATTCTTTATTATACAACAGATTTATTTTCTTTCCTGTGAGTAACTTTATCTCATTCCTTCATATTCCAAATAGGCTATGGTTATTCTCCTTGGTACCCAAGTCAAACATAATTAGACCTTAACTAGCCAGATACTACATGGGTAGATATTTATTTTTTCAGTATTTTCTTGATCCTGGGAGGCACTTGTCACACAACTCAAAGGAGCATTTGTGCATTAGAAATATTCATGTAGGGATTTGAGAAGATGGCGTAAGTGTAAGAAGCAGAGATCACCTTCCTCCCCACAGATACATCAGAAATACATCTGCACGTGGAACTGCTCCAATAGGACATCCATTGAACGCTGGCAGAAGACCTCAGACCTCCCAAAAGGCAAGAAACTCCCCACGTACCTGGGTAGGGCAAAAGAAAAAAGAAAAAAAAGAGAAGAAGGAATAGGGACAGGACCTGCACCAGTGGGAGGGAGCTGTGAAGGAGGAAAGGTTTCCACACACTAGGAAGCCCCTTCGCGGGCGGAGACTGCAGGTGGCAGACGGGGGAAGCTTCGGAGCCACGGAGGAGAGCGCAGCCACAGGGGTGCAGAGGGCAAAGCGGAGAGATTCCCGCACAGAGGATTGGTGCCGACCAGCACTCACCAGCCCAAGAGGCTTGTCTGCTCACCGGCCGAGGCGGGCGGGGCTGGGAGCTGAGGCTCGGGCTTCAGTCGGATCCCAGGGAGAGGACTGGGGTTGGCGGCGTGAACAGAGCCTGAAGGGGTTAGTGCACTACGGCTAGCTGGGAGGGAGTCCGGGAAAAAGTCTGCAGCTGCTGAAGAGGCAAGAGACTTTTTCATGCCTCTTTGTTTCATGGTGCGTGAGGAGAGGGGATTCAGAGCACTGCTTAAAGGAGCTCCAGAGATGGGCGTGAGCCACGTCTATCAGCGCAGACCCCAAAGAAGGGCATGAGAGGTTAAGGCCACCACCAAGAAGCCTGTGTGCAAGCACAGGTCACTCTCCACACCGCCCCTCCTGGGAGCAGGTGCAGCCCGCCACTGCCAGGGTCCCGTGATCCGGGGACAACTTTCCCGGGAGAACGCACGGCGCGCCTCAGGCTGGTGCAACGTCATGACGCCTCTGACGCCACAGGCTCGTCCGGCATCCGTACCCCTCCCTCCCCCTGGCCTGAGTGAGCCAAAGCCCCCGAAGCAGCTGCTCCTTTAACCCCCTCCTGTCTGAGTGAAGAACAGACGCCCTCAGGCGACCTACACACAGAGGCGGGTCCAAATCCAAAGCTGAATCCCAGGAGCTGTGTGAACAAAGAAGAGAAAGGGAAATCTCTCCCAGCAGCCTCAGAAGCAACGGATTAAAGCTCCACAATCAACTTGATGTACCTACATCTGTTGAATACCTGAATAGACAACGAGTCATCCCAAATTGAGGAGGTTGACCATGAGAGCAAAATATATTATTTTTTCCCCTTTTCCTCTTTTTGTGAGTGTGTATGTAAATGCTTCTGTGGGAAATTTTGTCTGTATAGCTTTGCTTTCACCATTTGTCCTAGGGTTCTCTCCATCCGTTTTTTTTTTTTTTCTTTTTTTACTTTTTGAAAATTTTTTTCCTAGTAATTATTTTTTTTATTTTAATAAATTTATTTTATTTTATCTTACTTTATATTATTTTATTTTATTTTATCCTCTTCTTTCTTTCTTTCTATTTTTTCTCCCTTTTATTCTGAGCCGTGTGGATGAAAGGCTCTTGGTGCTCCAGCCAGGAGTCAGGGCTGTGCCTCTGAGGTGGGAGAGCCAATTTCAGGACACTGGTCCACATGAGACCTCCCAGCTCCATGTAATATCAAACAGTGAAAATCTCCCAGAGATCTCCATCTCAACACCAAGACCCAGCTTCATTCAACGACCAGCAAGCTACAGTGCTGGACACCCTATGCCAAACAAATAGCAAGACAGGAACACAATCCCATCCATTAGCAGAGAGGCTGCCTAAAATCATAATAAGGCCACAGACACCCCAAAACACACCACTGGATGTGGATGTGCCCACCAGAAAGACAAGATACAGCCTCATCCACCAGAACACAGGCACTAGTCCCCTCCACCAGGAAGCCTACACAACCCACTGAACCAACCTTAGCCACTGGGGGCAGACACCAAAAACAACGGGAACTACGAACCTGCAGCCTGCGAAAAGGAGACCCCAAACACAGTAAGATAAGCAAAATGAGAATACAGAAAAACACACAGCAGATGAAGGAGCAAGGTAAACACCCACCAGACCTAACAAATGAAGAGGAAATAGGCAGTCTACCTGAAAAAGAATTCAGAATAATGATAGTAAAGATGATCCAAAATCTTGGAAATAGAATAGACAAAATGCAAGAAATATTTAACAAGGACGTAGAAGAACTAAAGAGGAAACAAGTAATGATGAACAGCACAATAAATGAAATTAAAAATACTCTAGAAGGGATCAATAGCAGAATACATGAGGCAGAAGAACGGATAAGTGACCTGGAAGATAAAATAGTGGAAATAACTACTGCAGAGCAGAATAAAGAAAAAAGAATGAAAAGAACTGAGGACAGTCTCAGAGACCTCTGGGACAACATTAAGCACACCAACATTCGAATTATATGGGTCCAAGAAGAAGAAGAGAAAAAGAAAGGGACTGAGAAAATATTTGAAGAGATTATAGTTGAAAACTTCCCTAATATGGGAAAGGAAATAGTTAATAAAGTCCTGGAAGCACAGAGAGTCCCATACAGGATAAACCCAAGGAGAAACACGCCAAGACACATATTAATCAAACTATCAAAAATTAAATATAAGGAAAACATATTAAAATCAGCAACGGAAAACCAGCAAATAGCACACAAGGGAATCCCAATAAGGTTAACAGCTGATCTTTCAGCAGAAACTCAGCAAGCCAAAAGGGAGTGGCAGGACATATTTAAAGTGATGAAGGAGAAAAACGTACAACCAAGATTATTCTACCCAGCAAGGATCTCATTCAGATTTGATGGAGAAATTAAACTATTTACAGACAAGCAAAAGCTAAGAGAGTTCAGCACCACCAAACCAGCTTTACAACAAATGCTAAAGGATCTTCTCTAGGCAAGAAACACAAGAGAAGGAAAACCCGTACAATAACAAACCCAAAACATTTAAGAAAATGGGAATAGGAACATACATATCGATAATTACCTTAAATGTAAATGGATTAAATGCTCCCACCAAAAGACACAGACTGGCTGAATGGATACTAAACAAGACCGATATATATGCTGTCTACAAGAGACCCACTTCAGAACTAGGGACACATATAGACTGAAAGTGAGGGGATGGAAAAAGATATTCCATGCAAATGGAAATCAAAGGAAAGCTGGAATAGCAATTCTCATATCAGACAAAATAGACTTTAAAATAAACTATTACAAGAGACAAAGAAGGACACTACATAATGATCAAGGGATTGATCCAAGAAGAAGATATAACAATTGTAAATATTTATGTGCCCAACATAGGAGCACCTCAAAACATAAGGCAAATACTAACAGCCATAAAAGGGGAAATCGACAGTAACACAATCATAATAGGGGACTTTAACACCCCACTTGCACCGATGGACAGATCATCCAAAATGAAAATAAATAAGGAAACACAAGCTTTAAATGATACATTAAACAAGATGGACTTAAATGATATTTATAGGACATTCCACCCAAAAACAACAGAATACACATTTTTCTCAAGTGCTCATGGAACATTCTCCAGGATAGATCATATCTTGGGTCACAAATCAAGCCTTGGTAAATTTAAGAAAATTGAAATCGTGGGGCTTCCCTGGTGGCGCAGTGGTTGAGAATCTGCCTGCTAATGCAGGGGACACGGGTTCGAGCCCTGGTCTGGGAAGATCCCACATGCCACGGAGTGGCTGGGCCCGTGAGCCACAACTACTGAGCCTGCGCGTCTGGAGCCTGTGCCCCGCAACGGGAGGGGCCGCGATAGTGAAAGGCCCGCGCACCGCGATGAAGAGCGGTCCCTGCACCGCGATGAAGAGTGGCCCCCGCTTGCCGCAACTGGAGAAAGCCCTCGCACGAACCAAAGACCCAACACAGCCAAAAATAAATAAATAAATAAATAAAGTAGCTATAAAAAAAAAAAAAAAAAAAGAAAAAAAAAAAGAAAATTGAAATCGTATCAAGTATCTTTTCCGACCACAACGCTATGAGACTAGATATCAATTACAGGAAAAGATCTGTAAAAAATAAAAACACATAGAGGCTAAACAATACACTACTTCATAAACAAGTGATCACTGAAAAACTAAAGGGGAAATCAAAAAATACCTAGAAAAAAATGACAGTGGAGACATGATGACCCCAAACCTCTAGGATGCAGCAAAAGCAGTTCTAAGAGGGAAGTTTATAGCAATACAATCCTACCTTAAGAAACAGGAAACATCTCAAATAAACAACCTAACCTTGCACCTAAAGCAATTAGAGAAAGAAGAACAAAAAAAACCCAGAGTTAGCAGAAGGAAAGAAATCATAAAGATCATATCAGAAATAAATGAAAAGGAAATGAAGGAAACGATAGCAAAGATCAATAAAACTAAAAGCTGGTTCTTTGAGAAGATAAGCAAAATTGATAAACCATTAGCCAGACTCATCAAGAGAAAAAGAGAGAAGACTCAAATCAATAGAATTAGAAATGAAAAAGTAGAAGTAACAACTGGCACTGCAGAAATACAAAGGATCATGAGAGATTACTACAAAAAACTATATGCCAATAAAATGGAAAACCTGGAAGAAATAGACAAATTCTTAGAAATGCACAACTGCCGAGACTGAACCAGGAAGAAATAGAAAATATAAACAGACAAATCACAAGCACTGAAATTGAAACTGTGATTAAAAACCTTCCAACAAAAAAAAGCCCAGGACCAGATGGCTTCACAGGCGAATTCTAGCAAACAGTTAGAGAAGAGCTAACTCCTATCCTTCTCAAACTCTTCCAGAATATAGCAGAGAGAGGAACACTTACCAACTCACTCTACTAGGCCACCATCACCCTGATACCAAAACCAGACAAAGATGTCACAAAGAAAGAAAACTACAGACCAATGTCACTGATGAACATAGATGCAAAAATCCTCAACAAAATACTAGCAAGCAGAATCCAACAGCACATTAAAAGGATCATACACCATGATCAAGTGGGGTTTATTCCAGGAATGCAAGGATTCTTCAATATACGCAAATCAATCAACGTGATACATCATATTAACAAATTGAAGGAGACAAAATATATAACCTTCTCAATAGATGCAGAGAAAGCTTTTGACAAAATTCAACACCGATTTATGATAAAAGCCCTGCAGAAAGTAGGCATAGAGTGAACTTTCCTCAACATAATAAAGGCCATATATGACAAACCCACAGCCAACATCATCCTCAATGGTGAAAAACTGAAACCATTTCCACTAAGATCAGGAACAAGACAAGGTTGCCCACTCTCACCACTATTATTCAACATAGTTTTGGAAGTGTTAGCCACAGCAATCAGAGAAGACAAAGAAATAAAAGGAATCCAAATCGGAAAAGAAGAAGTAAAGCTTTCACTGTTGCCAGATGACATAATACTATACATACAGAATCCTAAAGATGCTACCAGAAAACTACTAGAGCTAATCAATGAATTTGGTAAAGTAGTAAGATACAAAATTAATGCACAGAAATCTATTGCATTCCTATATACTAATGATGAAATATCTGAAAGTGAAATTAAGAAAACACTCCCATTTACCATTGCAACAAAAAGAATAAAATATCTAGGAATAAACCTACCTAAGGAGACAAAAGACCTGTATGTAGAAAATTATAAGACACTGATGAAAAAAATTAAGGATGATACAAATAGATGGAGAGATATACCATGTTCTTGGATTGGAAGAATCAACATTGTGAAAATGACTCTACTACCCAAAGCAATCTACAGATTCAATGCAATCCTTATCAAACTACCACTGGCATTTTTCACAGAACTAGAACAAAAAATTTCACAATTTGTATGGAATCACAAAAGACCCTGAATAGCCAAAGCAATCTTGAGAACGAAAAATGGAGCTGGAGGAATCAGGCTCTCTGACTTCAGACTATACTACAAAGCTACAGTAATCAAGGCAGTATGGTACTGGCACAAAAACAGAAACATAGATCAATGGAACAGGACAGAAAGCCCAGAGATAAACCCATGCACATATGGTCACCTTGTCTTTGATAAAGGAGGCAAGAATATACAGTGGAGAATAGACAGCCTCTTCAATAAGTGGTGCTGGTAAAACTGGACAGGTACATGTAAAAGTATGAAATTAGAACACTCCCTAACACCATACACAAAAATGAACTCAAAATGGATTAAAGACCTAAATGTAAGGCCAGACACTATCAAACTCTTAGATGAAAACTTAGGCAGAACACTCTATGACATAAATCACAGCAAGATCCTTTTTGACCCACCTCCTAGGGAAATTGAAATAAAAACAAAAATAAACAAATGGGACCTAATGAAACTTAAAAGCTTTTGCACAGCAAAGGAAACCATAAACAAGGCCAAAAGACAACCCTCAGAATGGGAGAAAATATTTGCAAATGAAGCAACTGACAGTGGATTAATCTCCAAGATTTACAAGCAGCTCATGCAGCTCAATAACAAAAAAAACAAACAATCCAATCCAAAAATGGCCAGAAGACCTAAATAGACATTTCTCCAAAGAAGATATACAGATTGCCAACAAACACATGAAATGATGTTCAACATCATTAATCATTAGAGAAATGCAAATCAAAACTACAGTGAGATATCATCTCACACTGGTCAGAATGGCCATCATCAAAAAATCTAGAAACAATAAATGCTGGAGAGGGTGTGGAGAAAAGGGAACCCTCTTGCACTGTTGGTGGGAATGTAAATTGATTCAGCCACTATGGAGAACAGTATGGAGGTTCCTTAAAAAACTAAAACTAGAATTACCATATGACTCAGCAATCCCACTACTGGGCATATACCCTGAGAAAACCATAGTTCAAAAAGAGTCAGGTAGCAAAATGTTCATTGCAGCTCTATTTACAATAGCCAGGACATGGAAGCAACCTAAGTGTCCATTGACAGATGAATGGATAGAGAAGATGGGGCACATGTATATGATGGAATGTTACTCAGCCATAAAAAGAAACGAAATTGAGTTATTTGTAGTGAGGTGGATGGATCTAGAGTCTGTCATACAGAGTGAAGTATATCAGAAAGAGAAAAACAAATACCGTATGCTAACACATATATATGGAATCTAAGAAAAAAATAAAAAAAAAAAGGTCATGAAGAACCTAGGGGTAAGACGAGAATAAAGACATGGACTTGAAGATATGGGGAGGAGGAAGTGTAAGCTGTGAGAAAGTGAGAGAGTGGCATGGACATATATACACTACCAAACGTAAAATAGATAGCTAGTGGGAAGCAGCCGCATAGCACAGGGAGATCAGCTCGGTTGTTTGTGACCACCTAGAGGGGTGGGATAGGGAGGGTGAGAGGGAGAGAGACCCAAGAGTGAAGAGATATGGGAACATATGTATATGTATAACTGATTCACTTTGTTATAAAGCAGAAACTAACACACCATTGTAAAGCAATTATACTCCAATAAAGATGTTAAAAAAAAAAGAAAAACCATAAAAAAGAAAGGCCATTTATATATAGAATGCATAAACAACAAGGCCCTACTGTAAAGCACAGGGAACTATATTCCATATCCTGTGATAAACCATAATGGAAAAGAATGTATAGATATGTATACCTGAATCACTTTGCTATACAGAAGAAATTAACCCAACTTTGTAAATCAACTATACTTCAATAAAATAAATTTTTAAAAACTCAAAAAAAAAAAAGAAAAGTAATATTCATGTACAAGTGAGAACAAAGAAACAAGAAAAAAGCAGTGATGCAGGTATGTGCCATTGCCATTCCCGGGCAGCCTGCCTTATGGAGGATCAGAGCAAGTGAAAGAAGGTCCTGGATTTCAAGTTTTGAATTTCAGTTCTTCTCATTTGTAAAAGTTGCACTTTACAGGGCTGATGTAAAGGCTGAAATAGTGCATGTAGGTCTCCTAGTATACAGCCTGCTACATAGCAGGATATTAGTAGTAGTAGCTGTTAGTATGACCATTATTATAGAACAGTGGTTAAAGATGCAAGCTCTGGCACAAACTTCTGAAGTAATCTTGGCCTTCTCACTTCATAGCATCTAAACAAGGGTAATTGCTTCAAACTTTCTGTGCTTCAGTTTTTTCCTCTGTGAAATGAGGTTAAAGCATGAGATTACCATATTGAGTTCTTAAAAAAGATTTGCATGGTCTGATACATTCAGCCCCATGCTTAGAAAAAGTGAATACTTCAAAAAAGTTACTTGTAATTGTCTTCAAGTCTCTTTCCTACATTTGGAGTTTGGAGACTTGCTTTCCAAATCAGATGCCTCATCTAAGCTGCCAAGTAGCCATGGGCCAGCCTCTCCCTACTCAAAACCCCAGGTTCTTCATCTGTGAGCAGAGGCCTTTGGCTTAGATGGTGTAGAGGATTTCCAAAAGTCCTTCTACTGCTATTAAAGAAAAAGTAATATTCTAACTGTTAAAAGAATTACTCATGACACTTTTAAAAAAAATTTTTATTGGAGTATAGTTGCTTTACAATTTTGTGTTACTTTCTGCTGTACAGCAAAGTGAATCAGTTATATGTATACATATATCCCCTCTTTTTTAGATTTCCTTCCCATTTAGGTCACCACAGAACACTGAGTAGAGTTCCCTGTGCTATACAGTAGGTTCTCATTTAAAGCATGGTAAGGCAGATTTTATTTAAGGGAGGCCATCGTGATGGGTGTAGAGACCACTGCAGTAGGGTGTTGCAGTAGGGGAGAGAGTTGGGTCTCAGCTCCAAATACAGCTTGGGCAAGTGGGAGTTATAGCCAAGGAGCAGGTTGCAGGCCAATGGGTGGAAAATTACTAAGAGGAAACTTCAGGGGTAAAGATGGATTTTGGCTAAACTAACCTAACAGGATTCTTGCTGAAGACAGACCAAGGTGATCAGACATCAGCTGGGAGATGGCAGAGGATGAGGAACTGATTAAATATCTAGGGTGATAGGGGGCTGGGGGGATTCTAGCTAAAAACCAGCTGAACCAAATTCTTACTAAAATTGGATAATGCAGAGGTGAACATGGAAGTCCAAAAGCTGAGGCCCAGTTGAAAAATTTGCGGGAGCCTGAGTAGAGTCTGGTCAAGGAGAGAATATTTGTCATTGCTCGGTGGAGATCAGCCCAGGCAGGTTTTGAAGGTGAGGCAGTCACATCTGAGATGGATACCTGACAGCCAGTATCCTGTCTGGTCCTTCCTCCTTCACTGCCCAGCTGGCCCTGTCGTTTTCTCAACCGTTAAAAACCTGGAGCTTGGCCGACTTGCTTCTTCTGCCCATCCTCTTCCTGCAACCTCCTACCTGACTAGAAAAAAAACAATGAAACAAAGCAGTTAATCAGTCAATTCCTTGTTGGTCTCTCAGTTCTACTTTTGTAGCATTTTTTTTCCCCAGCAAAGCCCCTGAAAAGATTTTATGAGGAGAGTAGGGCACAGGCAGGAGTCGTTAACAGGTGAAGGACATGCATAGAGCCTTTATCATTATGAAAAAGTACCATTCAAAGACTAGGTTGCTTTTTATTAAAATTCCCATTTTTCAATTCTCTGGGATTTTAGCTTGAGAACCCAGCCTGCTCAGCCCTCAGGGAGGTAATTAAGAAAAGAAAGGCATTTATTCAGTTGAGGAATAGGATAGAGGGGCCGAAGGCTTGGCCTTGGATATTTTCACTGGATCTGAACCTTCCAGAGGACAAAAAGTACCAGTTATTTCTACACCGGGGTCCCTTAGGCAGAAGTTTCCTTGTAGAAAGCCTGCGATGGGGCTTCCACTGCCCCCCTCTCTGGTGTGGTGCTGATCACAAATAACAACAGCTCCTACTGCTTCCAAACCAAAATCCCAAGCCACTCACTGAATTCACATGGAAGTCCACAGGTAGACATCTTTTACAGGTAAGTAAACTGGGATTCGGAAAAGTTACTTGCTCAAAATACGTTTTTTTCTTTTTCCCATTGACAGTTTCTGTCTACTGTCTTTCTCTTACACACACAAACACACACATACACATACTCTTTTGGGCACGGCAAGATACAAAAATGACATTCTCCGTTAGTAATGTCTGCCAAAATCTCAGAAGGAAGGGGAGTAGCAACACAGGACCAAGACATTTGCTGTCATTGTCCTAGAAAGTGCCTCCTCTTACCAGGGAAAACCCCACCTCATGAATTGGATTTAGGGTTAGAGAGTTAGGGAATGTCAAAAGTGACAATGAGTCAGGGTATGTTCCCTTAGGTTTGATTCCCATCAGTCACCCCCAGCCCTGACTTGGGTTCTCTAAGGTTGCACAGAGTCTCAAGCCCCAATGCCCACTTGGTCACTAAGCCCACTCTCAGGCTCGCCATCGCCCTCACCAAGGAGTGAGCAGTTTGCTTTGCCCACTTCCTGTTGCTGTGCGAAATATGGCAAACATTGGATGACACTGATGCTCTGGGCTTCTTAATGATTTGGAAAGTGACCACAGCATTTGCCCAGACAGACCAAAGCCTGAGGGATGGTGACCCTGTTTGATGGTGGCCCTGTTCTCCCATTCTGCAGGACCTTGTAGAAGATACAGATCTGGTGTCATCTGCAAGCCAGGCTCTCTGGACACGTCCATTCTGGGCAGCATGGCCCTGGCTCCTGAACCCCTGTTTTGTTTTCTCTGTGGATTTACAGTGCACGGGCTTTGTAAGAACTCTGAGGACTTTAAACCACGTCTGAAAATCATTTGCCATGCCTTCCTACAAGAGGTGGAGTCTAGGTCCCCTCCCCTTGAATGTGGGCTGCCTTCAGTCATCCACTTCCACTGAATAGAATTTGTGACCCTGGGTGACATCTAAGGCTGGATCACAAGAGGGGTACCACTTCCACCTGGCTTTCTCCACCCTGTGATGCTTGCTGTTGGAACCCAGCCACCATGATACGAGGAAGCCCTGGCCACACACAGAAGTCACGTTCTGGCCATCAGACCCCTCCCCTGGCCCCCGCCGAGGTGCCATGCAGCATCATCTCTGGGCATGTAAGTGAGTGAGGACGACTTTAAGATGACTCCATCCCAGACACCACCCGATTTCATGGGCTCAAGAGACCTTCATAGAACCACCACTGAGCCTGGCCAGTCCCCAGAACTCTGCGGGATAATAATAAACAATTTCCCAAGCCAGTAAGTTTTAGGTGCAGTGTTAGAAAAAGGAGTGTTTGGGGGTCAGATGGCTGATGGTGCCCGTGTTGTTGTGTGCCCTATTACTGCTCAAGAGTATTCTTTGGATAAATGTAACAACTCAGCTGTGATTGAAGTACAGTGGTTAGGGTTGTTTATTCTTGCTTTTACTAGACTAAAAGTTGTGGAGCCAGGGGATGCTGAAACCACAGGTTCAATGGGGGAAGAACGGCATGCGACTTAGCCCCTTACCCTCTGGACTGACTCATGGTGGCAGAGCATGCTTTGGGTCAGAAATCTCCTCCAGGCCACACTGGCGGGCAGGCGAGGCGCCACGGCCTGGTGTTGCCTACGTGCCCAGAATGGCGTGTCACCAGTGAGCCTGGCCACACAGGCTGCAGGGAGCAGCAGACATTACCTCACAGTCGGGTAGCATGGTGCTCTGACTCCAACTCCTTCCACCTCTTTCCGGCAAGCTCTGGGCATCCCGGGGTGGCGGTGGGAGAGAGGATCCCGTCTGATTACATTGTGATGGCATCTGTCCTGTTTCTCTTCCCTGTCCCCCCCACTCCAGCTGGTGAAGACACCTCTTGCCACCCTCTACCGGAATGAAACGCCTTCTGTCTGGTTATGGTTCAGAGTGGAGGTGAGACTAGCACCTGCAGCACTGTGGCCCCAGGATCAGAAAAGAGCCTTGATTTCTTTCACGTCACACTTCACACTCTGTTTCAGGGACTTTCATGGGCTGTTCTGTGTAGCCTGTGCCTTTAGAAGATACTGTTCTGAGAGTGAGCTTTGCTGTCAGCCCCCTCTCCTTAGGACTCAGGTATAAGTCTATAGGGCCTGTATCAGTAGGTGGTCTATATGACAAAAGGCCCTTCCATCTGACCCTGACCTCTGCTTTCATACAGACTCATACACTTCAGTGTTCCAGACCTGATGGGCTCTCCCACCTTCACCCCATGCTTCCCAGTGACACTGAGCTCAGGACCTCAGGGGGAAATCTTTGCGACAGGCAGTGGACTCATTATATGAACAAGGGTCGTCTTTGAGATTTGCCCTTACCTGAAGCCTGGTTAGAAAACTTTCCCTTCCTCCCTTTGACCCTGACACCTGTGTCCTAGTAAATTAGTAATGCCATAGTTCACTGACTCTAATATGCACATTTTCCCACATTTAACATCTCTGAAATAGGCATTTTCTTAAATAACCTTTTCTTTTTGGCACACAAAATAATTTTATGATGAACAGCATCTTAGATTTGATGGCTGGGCTATCAAATATCAAATTACCTAAGCTGGGAGGAGTTTTGGACAGAGGCAGTGGTTCTCCACTGTGAACCTGCATCAGAGTCACCTGGAGGGTTTGCCAAAACACGGATTGCTGGCCTCACCCCACAGTTCCAACAGGCCAGGGGAGGGGCCTGGTAATATGCATGTCTCACAGGTCCTGCTGCACTTGCACTTTTAAAAAGGTTTCTGAGAAGGGAAGGCACTTTATACATAAAATGTGTGCAGTGCTATTGTCAGCTCTCTGAGTGTCTTGTATGTTGCAAGTCTGTGTTAGGCTGTGGAGAAGGAAGTGTGCTTCCTCTTTGGGTATCTTGCTTCATACCCAGGCAGGTGGTATTTTTACCCACACACAGGTACTTGAAGGTGGCAGCCACACACCCAGGATGACACCCACAAACACCCTGCACCCTGCTCAGGAGTTGGCAGAGCCTAGCCCTGACCTCCAACCACCCTTGATGTGCTGAGTACAAAGCATGGGCTCCACGGAGCACATGTGCATCTATGTCAGGCCGCTGATGAAGAATGAGGAAACGCCATCCTTCGAAAGCAACAAGGCAGGAGAAAAAGATTTTTCAGGAGGTTCTAATTGTGCCTTGGTATAGGTTTATTTTGTAAACCAGAAAGCCATGCTAACATGACAGAACCTAAATGGGGAAATCAGCTGAAAACGCTTTGCAGAGATTTATTTTCTTTATTCTCTAAACCAAACGTCTGTGCTCATTAAACAGACTTGTTGTGGGATCATTTATCTTAGGCTGTGGGCACAGTCACTCTACTAGAACAACTGACCCTCGGTGTAACCGACTGTGGAAAGAGGAATGTGTTAGCTCAGTCCTGCATCCCACCCAGTGCTGACCTGTCTCCAGAGAGGCTGGAGTGGGGTGAGGCTCCCACGCTGGGCTCTGCTATCGGGTATTTCTCCTTTCCCTATCCCCCTGCCACTGCTGCATTCAAGGGACTCAATTCGGAACAGTTCGCAGTTGCATCACCTCTCTTGGGGCTGGACCACCCCAATCACATATATGGGGTGTGCACCGCGTGCCCAAGGCCCCTCATCGCTGCACATCACAGCTGCAGTCCCACAGCCTGCTTACTGGCCGGAGCTCTGGCTCTGAGATGGACTTGGATTCCAATCATAGCTCGGTCACTCACTATTGTCATGTCTACTATGGGGAAGGAAACTCCACTCATTCCATTGAGGACAAGGCCAAAGGAGGAATGAATGCAAATTGCCTAGCACATTTCCTGGTCATAGTACATAAAAAAAAAAACAGTGAAAACCATTCCAAGTTTACTAAGTGCCATTTATCATTCCAAGTTCATTATTAATTATCTCATTTTTTTCCTCTTAACAATCCCACAAGATCTTTTGGTGGCAGTCACACACCACTTTGGGGGGAAGCCCTTAACTGCTCCTTCCAGACATAAGGGCCTGCACTGAGTTATGAGTTAGCCCCTGCAAGGAAAGAAGTGAATTAGCTAACTGACTGGTAAACTTGGGAGCAGGAACTGGGCGTGTCATGTGCAGTTCAGTTATTTTCTTCTGGGACTCTGCCCACTTGTGAGAGCTGTTATTTGGCTCCAGCCCATCATGCCATGGCTCCCAGACACAGACTCTGCCCAGGAAGGGAGTCCTGAAGCTTGGCTCCTTCCTGCAACTGAGTGGGTCAGTCCAACCCAGGATTCAGCGTGAGAATGGCCCTCACCAACAGCTCCATCACTGCCAGATGACACTCTTAGGCCCATCCACACAGCTTCCCTCTCATTCAGAGATGCCTCTCCTGTCCAGAGAAAACAAGAGTGAGGAACTCTACACCAAAGGGGCCAGCAGGTGGTGGTGTGGGCCCTGTCACAGCCAGGGGTGTGGTCCTAAGCTATCTTTGCTACAGTCTCCATTGTGGGATGGGTAGAGGGCCAGGTGCCTTTGACAAGTGGAGGTGGAGCAGGTCCTTTGGAGACTTTGGGGAAGGGAGAGGCCTGCAGGGCAGAAAATAATTTCATAAAGGGAACAGCTTGGGCTGGGCCTCACTGGATGGCAAGTGTATTATAGGTCGAGGACTCCAAGCCATTTATGATGGAGGTGATTCCCTCTAGGTTGGTGTCAGGCCTGGCCAGGTTGTTGACCGTCATGTGAAATTCTGCCAGGTGACATGAAACCCTCCTTGTGGTCTCCCAGCAAACACCACAGGTGGATATCCAGGAGGTGTCCAACCCATCCATACCTGCCCTGCTGCTTCCTCACGCCCCTCCTGACCCTCCAAAGGGCTCTACTCAGTAGGAGACTAAGTAAGACGTGCTCTCTGCCTGCTGCATCCGATGAGTCTCCACAGCAGGGGCATCGCTGACGAGCACACCAGGAGGTTCTACGTCAGAGGTTTTAGAAACAAAGCACCAGGGACTTTAGTGTTTATATTCTTGTTCCTTCTCCTCGTTGTTTTCTCTTTTTATTATGAAATATTGCAATCGTGTGAGAAGTTGTAGAGAACGATATAATGAACCCCATTTACCCACCACAAACTTTGGCAAGTTTTAATATGCTGCCCACCAGCTTCAGAGTTTTAAGAATGAAGTAATCCAAGGCCCCTGCTTATCCCACCCTGAGGCCATTCCTGACCTTCATCCCAAAGGTAGTAACTTGTGTGAATGTAGATTTGTGTCAAATATCAATAAACAACTTTCCTGCGTATATTACTATCCTCAAAACATAAAGTGCTAATTTGCAGTTAAAAAATTTTTAAATACATAGTATGATACTCTAAGTATTATTTTGCATTTACTTTTCTCACTCAATAGACTTTTTTAATATATAATAAGTTTAAATATATTCAAAGACCCAGTAGGTTGAAATCTTTGAAACTGCTGTTTTGAAGGCTTAGAACAGTATAGTATTGGCATTGTATATTGTTCAACCTAATAACTCTAGTTAAAAAATTGTAAAAAATATTTATATTTCCATACAAATTGTAAAATTTTTTCTTCCAGTTCTGTGAAAAACGGCATGGGTAATTTGATAAGGATTGCACTGAATCTGTAGATTGCTTTGGGTAGTATAGTCATTTTCACAATGTTGATTCTTCCAATTCAAGAATATGGTATATCCCTCCATCTGTTTGTACCATCTTTAATTTCTTTCATCAGTGTCTTATAGTTTTCTGCAACAGGTCTTTTGTCTCCTTAAGTAGGTTTATTCCTAGGAATTTTATTCTTTTTGTTGCAATGGTAAATGGGAGTGTTTTCTTAATTTCTTTTTCTGATTCTTCATTGTTATATATGAATGCAAAAGATTTCTGTGCATTAATTTTGTATCCTACTACTTTACCAAATTCATTGATTAGCTCTAGTAGTCTTATGGTAGCATCTTTAGGATTCTCTATGTATAGTATCATGTCATCTGCAAACAGTGAAAGCTTTACTTCTTCTTTTCCGATTTGGATTCCTTTTATTTCTTTTTCTTCTCTGATTGCTGTGGCCGAAACTTCCAAAACTATGTTGAATGATAACAATGAGAGTGGGCAACCTTGTCTTGCTCCTGATCTTAGAGGAAATGCTTTCAGTTTTTCACCATTGAGAATGATGTTGGCTGTGGGTTTGTCATATATGGTCTTGATTACATTGAGGTAGGTTCCCTCTATGCCCACTTTCTGGAGAGTTTTTATCATAAATGGGTGTTGAATTTTGTTGAAAGCTTTTTCTGCATCTACTGAGATGATCATATGCTTTTTTATCCTTCAATTTGTTAATATGGAATATCACATTGATTGATTTGCATATATTGAAAAATCCTTGCATTCCTGAGATAAACCCCACTTGACATGGTATACAATCCTTTTAAAGCACTGTTAGATTCTGCTTGCTAGTATTTTGTTGAGGAGTTTTGCATATATGTTCACAGCCAAAGCAATATGGAGAAAGAAAAATGGAGCTGTAGGAATCAGGCTTTCTGACTTCAGACTATACTACAAAGCTACAGTAATCAAGACAGTATGGTACTGGCACAAAAACAGAAATATAGATCAATGGAACAGGATAGAAAACCCAGAGATAAACCCACATACATATGGTCGCCTTATCTTTGATAAAGGAGGCAAGAATATACAATGGAAAAAGACAGACTCTTCAATAAATGGTGCTGGAAAACTGTACAGCTACATGTAAAAGAATGAAATTAGAACACTTCCTAACGCCATATACAAAAATAAACTCCAAATGGATTAAAGACCTAAAGGTAAGGCCAGACACTATAAAACTCTTAGAAGAAAACATAGGCAGAACACTCTATGACATAAATCACAGCAAGATCCTTTTTGACCCACCTTCTAGAGAAATGGAAATAAAAACCAAAATAAACAAATGGGACCTAATGAAACTTAAAAGTTTTTGCACAGCAAAGGAAACCATAAACAAGATGAAAAGACAACCCTCAGAATGGAAGAAAATATTTGCAAATGAAGCAACTAACAAGTGATAAATCTCCAAAATATACAAGCAGCTCATGCAGCTCAATATCAAAAAAACAAACAACCCAATCCAAAAGTGGGCAGAAGACCTAAAAAGACATTTCTCCAAAGAAGATATACAGATTGCCAACAAACACATGAAAGGATGCTCAACATCACTAATCATTAGAGAAATGCAAATCAAAATCACAATGAGGTATCACCTCACACCAGTCAGAATGGCCATCATCAAAAAGTCTCCAAACAATAAATGCTGGAGAGGGTGTGGAGAAACGGGAACCCTCTTGCATTGTTGGTGAGAATGTAAATTGATACAACCACTATGGAGAACAGTATGGAGGTTCCTTAAAAAACTAAAATAGAACTACCATATGACCCAGCAATCCCACTACTGGGCATTTACCCTGAGAGAACAATAATTCAAAAAGAGACATGTACCACAATGTTCATTGCAGCTCTGTTTACAATAGCCAGGACATGGAAGCAACCTAAGTGTCCATCAACAGATGATGGATAAAGAAGATGTGGCACATATATACAATGCAATATTCCTCAGCCATAAATAGAAACCAAATTGAGTTATTTGTAGTGAAGTGGATGGACCTAGAGTCTGTCATACAGAGTGAAATAAGTCAGAAAGAGAAAAACAAATACCATATGTTAAACCATATATATGGAATCTAAAAAAAAAAAAAGGTTCTGATGAACCTAGGGACAGGACAGGAATAAAGAGGCAGACGTAGAAAATAGACCTGAGGACACAGGGAGGTGGGGGAAGGGTAAGTTGGTATGAAGTGAGAGAGTAACACTGACATATATACACTACCAAATGTAAAATAGATAGCTAGTGGGAAGCAGCTGCATAGTACAGAGAGATCAGCTCAGTGCTTTGCGACCACCTAGAGGGGTGACATAGGGAGGGTTGGAGGGAGATGCAAGAGGGAGGGGATATGGGGATATATGTATACATATAGCTAATTCACTTTGTTATACAGCAGAAACTAACACAACATTTTAAAGCAATCATACTCCAATAAAGATGTTAAAAAAAAAAAAAAAAGAAGCTGCATTCTCACATTATTGAGGTGGGATGGTTTTAAATCAATCTTTTTTTTTTTAATATTTATTTATTTATTTATTTGGCTGTGTTGGATCTTCGTTTCTGTGCGAGGGCTTTTTCCAGTTGCGGCAAGTGGGAGCCACTCTTCATCGCGGTGCGCGGGCCTCTCACTATCGCGGCCTCTCCTATTGCAGAGCACAGGCTCCAGACGCGCAGGCTCAGTAGCTGAGGCTCACGGGCCTAGTTGCTCCGTGGCATGTGGGATCTTCCCAGACCAGGGCTCGAACCCGTGTCCCCTGCATTGGCAGGCAGATTCTCAACCACTGCGCCACCAGGGAAGCCCTAAATCAATCTTTTTGATTGTGGTTTTTAATCCTGTAAATTTGCAACTTTTTTCCCATGAAGCAAATCAACTACTGAGAGATTTGTTACAATTTCTCACTGTGATTTTGAATTTGTAATTTTCTGCTAAATCTATCAATGCTTGATTTTTCCAATTAAAAGTTATGTAAATTAAAGAGTACAAGTTCAGAATTCTTATATCTTCCTGGGTACTTTTTCCTTTTATCAGCTAGCAAGCTTCTTTATCCTTAATGTTGTTTTCTCAAAATAAAGTATACTTTGCTGATGTTAGTATTGCTTAGCAATTTTATTGGTGATTTACCTGAATACATTTTTCCATGTTTTTATAATACTTTAAACTTTTCTTTGTCCTTATGTTTTAGGTATGTATCATAACTAGCAAATAGATTTTGTTTTAATGTATAATTTAAGACATTATTTTTAACTAGAAAGTTTAATCTACTTTAATTACTGATAATTTTATAACTATTCTTATGACTATGTTATTCTGAGCTATTTTCCTTGAAATTTCTATAACTCCTCCTTTTCTACCTTTTGGCCTTCTACTAGATTGATTAAGGTTTCTATATTTCCTCTATAACTTCTACAGCTTTAGTTTTTATAAATCTCAGTTTTGTTCTTTTGGAGGTCACATTTAAGCTTTGAAGAGGTATACTTCATTTCAAAATGTAAAAAGCTCACCTATAATTTCCGCCTTCAGTCAGAAAAATGCAAGAAATTTGAAACCTGTTTCTTGAAGCTCTGAATAGTCACCCCTCCCATTTTGCATGTTCTTACCATTTCCATTCCACTTTGTTTCCAGTTCTTATTCAGTGTATCCTATTTGGATCACTTCCTTTTTCTCTATTTCTTATTTAGCTTGGTTCTTTCTTCAGGATTTGGTTTCTTTCTCCATGAAGCAAGTTCTTCAGTCTGTTGGTTGTTAACCTAACCTTTGTGTATTTGAAAAAGCCTTTATTTCAGTAAGCTTCAATTACTCATGATCACTTTGTAGATACTATTTTTTGGTTTCTGTTATTGTAAAGAGAAGTCTGTTAGCCCAGTTGTCATTTCTTTGTGGATAATCTAGCTTTATTCTCTTGTGTGTTGCAGTTTCATTACAGTGTTTCTTGCTCTGGATTTATTTTCATTCATGTTGCTTGGGGCTCAATGTAATTTTCACATATGCAGAGGAAAAATCCAGGAATGAACTGTCAGAAGAGTGTCCACTGTGACTGAATATGAAGTCATAACCTCATCTTCACACACCATAACCTAACTGCACTGTATTTATTACTAATAAGCCACTTTTCCCTTAAAATTAAGATTAGAGTCATTACTTTCTTTTTAGCCATAAAGAGGAAAGTTGTCGCAAGTTAGGAAGGGCAGAAAAAAATTTAAGAGCTAAGATTGGATCTGTGGCATCCATGAGCTTTGGGAGAAAGGCCATGGTCTTGGGTTATTTTGCCAGCCTGGGGCATACACTGAGACCCCCAACTAAGATTGCTTGCTCATCATTCCTCTTAGATGGGGCACAATCCACTGTTATTTGGTCAGAAAGCGTTGAAGGGAGAACTCATGCTCACTCAATCAGGAGCTTTCTTAATTGAGCTTCTACTTAATAGAGAAGAAAGTCGAGATAAGCTCATCTTCATGCTTGATCAAGACACAACTCTGACTCTTCTTAGTTTAGAACAAAAGCACTCTCTGCTCCCGGCTGTCAGGGACTGCCTTGATTTTTGATCCTGACTCCTTTTGGGGCTAAAGCTGTGTTTGAACAGAAGTACACAGTTTTCCTCATTGACCAAGTCAACACTTGTTTTATTTGTTCAGAAAACCTGAAGTACCTTTTATAACATAATCTTAGCATGCTTCAGCTATAAGTGAATAAAAATTATATATGCAGTAAGCCCTCTGTATCTATAGGTTTCACATCTGAGGATTCAATTAACAATGGATGGAATACATTTTTTTAAAAATAGCAGAAATTTCCAAAATGCAAAACTTGAATTTGCCACATGCTGGCAACTATTTATACAACATTTGCATTGTGTTTGATATTATAAATAATGTACATATTTAAAGCATACAAGAAGAGAGTAGTGGCCATGATAACAGAGTAGGAAGACCCTGAGCTCACTTCCTCCCATGGACACACCAAAATTACAGCAATCTACAGAGCAACTCTTGATGAGAAATACCAGGATCTAGCAGAAAAGATCTTCTACAAGCAAAGATATAAAGAAGGAACCACAATAAGATGGGTAGGAGGAGTGGAGACACAGTATAGTCAAGACCCATACCCCCAGGTGGGTGACCCACAAATGGGAGGATAATTTCAGTTACAGATGTTCTCTCCAAAGGAGTGAGGGATTCGAGCACCACATCAGGCTCCCTAGCCTGGGTGTTCTGCACCAGGAAGATGAAACCCCAGAATGTCTGGCTTTGAAGGCCAGTAGGGCTTACTTTTAGGAGACTCAGGGAGCTGGGGGAAATAGAAACTCCACTCCTAAAGGGTGCACACAAAATCTCACATGCTCTGGGACCCAAGGCAGAAGTAGTAATTTGAAAGGAATGTGGTCAGACCTATCTGTTGATCTTGGAGAGCCCCCGGGAGAGGCAGGAGGCACCTGCAGCTCACGCTGGGGACACAGATATTGGTGGCAGCCACTTTGAGGAGCTCATTCTACTACAAGGACATTGGTGTTAGCAAGTGCCATTTTGGAGTCCTTCCTCTAGTTTCTTAGTGTTGGGACCTGGCTTACCATCAGCCTGTCAGCACCAGCACTGTGATGCCTCAGGCCAAGCAACTGTCTGGGCAGGGACACAGCTCCACCTACCAGCAAGCCAGCTGCCTTAAGACTCTCTGAGCCCACAGCCACCCCAGGACCTTGTCCTGTCCACCAGGGAACCCAGGACTTGGCTCCACCTACCAGTGGCCTGCACTGGCCCCAGAACCCAACCTCATCCACCAGTGACAAAGATGTTTTTTTAAAAAAGAAGACAACAGGCCAATATCACTGATGAACATAGATGCAAAAATCCTCAACAAAATATTAGCAAACTATATTGAATAATATATTAAAAGGATCATACACCATGATCAATTGGTATTTATCCCAAAGATACAAGCGTTGTTCAACAACCACAAATCATTCAGTGTGATACACCAAATTAACAATTGAAGAATAAAAATCATATGATCATCTCAATAGATGCAGATAAAGCATTTGACAAAATTCAACATCCATTTATGATAGAAACTTTCAACAAAGTGGATATAGAGGGAACATACCTCAACATAATAAATGCCATATATGGCAAGCCCACAGCTAACATAACACTCAATGTTGAAAAGCTGAAAGCATTTCCTCTAAGATCAAGAAGAAGACAAGGATACTCACTCTCACCACTTTAATTCAACATAGTATTGGATGTCTTAGGACAGCAGTCAGACAAGAAAAAGAAATAAAAGAAATCCAAATTGGAAAGGAAGAAGTAAAATTATTACTGTTTGCAGATGACATGATACTATACATAGAAAATCCTAAAGACCTCACCAAAAAACTACTAGAAGTCATTAAGGAATTCTGTAAACTTGTATTATACAAAGTTATTATACAGAAATCTGTTGCATTTCTATTTACTAACAATGAATTCTCAGAAAGAGAAATTAAGGAAACAATCCCATTCACCAGTGCATCTAAAAGAGTAAATACCTAGGAATAGATCTACCTAAGGAGGTAAAAGGCCTGTACTCAGAAAACTATAAGATACTGATGAAAGAAATTGAAGATGACACAAACATATGGAAAGATATACAATATTCATTGGTTGGAAGAATTAATATTGTTAAAATGATGATACTACCCAAGGCAATCTACAGATTCAATGCAATTTCTATCAAAATACCAATGGCATTTTCCACAGAACTAGAATAATAATCCTAAACTTTGTATGGAAATATAAAAGACCCCAAATAGCCAAAACAATCTTGAGAAAGAAGAACAAGCCTGAATGTATCACATTCCCTGATTTCAAACTATACTACAAAGCTACAGTAATCAAAACAGGATGGTACTGGTCCCCCCAAAAAACAACAGACACATAGATCAATGGAACAGAATACAAAGCCCAAAATGAACCCACACTTATATGGGCAATTAACCTATGACAAAGGAGGCAAGAATATACAATGGGGAAAGGACAGTCTCTTCAATCAAGAGTGTTGGGAAAACTGGACAGATACATACAAAAGAATCAAACTGGACTACTCTTTCATGCTATGAACAGAAATGAATTAAAATGGATTGAAGACTTAAATGTAAGACCATAAAAACATAGGCAGAAAAAACCATAGGCAGTATGCTCCTTAACATTGGTCTTAGCAATATATTTTTGGATATGTCTCCTCAGGCAAAGGAAACAAAAGCAAAAATAAACAAATGGAATTACGTTAAACTAAAAAGCTCTTGCACAGTGAAGGAAACTATCAATAAGAAAAAGGGCCACATATTGAATGGGAGAAGATATTTGCAAACAATATATCCAATAAGTGGTTAACATCCAAAATATAGAAACTCAACCTCAAAAAAGCAAACAATCTGATTAAAAAGTAGGCAGAGGATCTGAATAGACATTTTTCCAAAGAATACATACAGATGGTCAATAGACACATGAAAAGATGCTCAACATCACTAATCATCAGGGAAATGCAAATTAAAACCACAATGAGATATCACCTCACACCTGTAAGAATAGCTATTATCAGAAAGACAACAAACAACAAGTGTTGGTGCTCTCAGGCACTAGTCCTCTTTCAGTGGTATTTATAGAGAGACTGTTTTGTACTAGGCTTTCTGGTAGACCCTTGAAGCTTTGTGATAAATCACCTTTAAATGAAAGTAGGGAAGCCAACCAAGTAAATAGGTTGCTATGGATATTTGAAAGAAGGGTACCCATCAGAATACAAACATATTCTTTTAACTCCCATCTTTAATAAAAAAATCTGGTGGAGCTTTAAGATGGCAGAAGAGTAACACATGGAGATCACCTTCTTCCCCACAAATGCATCAGAAATACATCTACATGTGGAGCAACTCCTACAGAACACCTACTGAATATTGGCAGGAGACCTCAGACCTCCCAAAAGGCAAGAATATCCCCACGTACCTGAGTAGGGCAAAAGAAAAAAGAAAAAACAGAGACAAAATAATAGGGATGGGACCTGCACCAGTGGGAGGGAGCTGTGAAGGAAGAAAGGTCTCCACACACTAGGAAGCCCCTTCGCAGCTGGAAACTGAGGGTGGCAGAGGGGAGAAGCTTCGGAGCCTGGAGGAGAGTGCAGCAATAGGGGTGCAGAGGGCAAAGCAGAGAGAGTCCCGCACAGCGGATCGCTGCTGACCAGCACTCACCAGCCAGAGAGGCTTGTCTGCTCACCAGGCAGGGCCAGCGGGGGCTGGGAGCTGAGGCTCCGGCTTCAGTCGGATCCCAGGGAGAGGACTGGGGTTGCCTGCATGAGCACAGCCTGAAGGGGCCTAGTGCACCAAAGCTAGCCAAGAGGGAGTCCGGGAAAAAGTCTGAAGCTACCAAAGAGGCATGAAACATTTTCTTGCCTCTTTGTTTCCTGGTGCACAAAGAAAGGGAATTAAGAGCGCCACTTAAAGGAGCTCCAGAGACGGGCACGAGCCACGGCTATCAGTGCAGACCCCAGAGACGGGTATGAGATGCTAAGGCTGCTGCTGCAACCACCAAGAAGCCTGTGTGCAGGCAAAAGTCACTATCCACACTTCCCCTCCCAGGTGCCTGTGCAGCCTGCCACTGCCCGAGTCCCATGATTCAGGGACAAATTCCACAGGAAAGCACATGGCACACCTCAGGCTGGTGCAATGTCACTCTGGCCACTGCCGCCGCAGGCTCGCCCTGCACTCTGTACCCTTCCCTCCTCCTAGCCTAAGTGAACCAGAGCCCCCGAATCAGCTGCTACTTTAACCCCATCCTGTCTGAGTGAAGAACAGACACCCTCAGGCGGCCTACACACAGAGGCAGGGTCAAATCCAAAGGTGAAACCCAGGAGCTGTGGGAACAAAGACAAGAAAGGGAAATCTCTCCCAGCAGCCTCAGGAGCAGCAGATTAAATCTCCACAATCAACTTGATGTACCCTGCATCTGTGGAATACCTGAATAGACAACGAATCATCCCAAATGGAGGAGGTGGACGTTGGAAGCAATGGTATACATATTGTTTTCCCTTTTTCTCTTTTGTGAGTGTGTATGTGTATGCTTCTGTGTGTGATTTTCTCTTTATAGCTTTGCTTTTACCATTTGTCCTAGGGTTCTCTCTGTCCATTTATTTGTTTTTGTTTTTGTTTTTTAGTATAGTTTTTAGTGCTTGTTATCATTGGTGGATTTGTTTTTTGGTTTGGTTGCTCTCTTCTTTCTTTCTTTCTTTTTTATTTTATTACTTAAAAATATTTTTAATAATTTTTTTATTTTTTATTTTAATAACTTTATTTTATTTTATTTCATTTTCTTTTATTTTATCTTTTTCTTTCGTTTTTTCTCCCTTTTCTTCTGAGCCGTGCAGATGAAAGGCTCTTGGCACTACAGCCAGGCATCAGGGCTGTGCCTCAGAGGTGGGAGAGCCAACTTCAGGACATTGTTCCAACAGAGACCTCCCAGCTCCACATAATATCAAATGGCAAAAATCTCCCAGAGATCTTCATCTCAATGCCAAGACCCAGCTCCACTCAACGACCAGCAAGCTACAGTGCTGGACACCCTATGCCAAACAACTAGCAAGACAGGAACATAACCTCACCCATTAGCAGAGAGGCTGCCTAAAATCATAATAAGATCACAGACACCCCAAAACACACAAACAGACATGGACCTGCCCACCAGAAAGACAAGATCCAGCCTCATCCACCAGAACACAGGCACTAGTCCCCTTCACCAGGAAGCCTACACAACGCACTGAACCAACCTTAGCCACTGGGGGCAGACACCAAAAACAATGGGAACTACGAACCAGCAGCCTGCGAAAAGGAAACCCAAAACACAGTAAGTTAAGTGAAATGAGAAGACAGAGAAACACACAGCAGATGAAGGAGCAAGGTAAAAACCCACCAGACCTAACAAATGAAGAGGAAATAGGCAGTCTACCTGAAAAAGCATTCAGAATAATGATAGTAAGGATGATCCGAAATCTTGGAAATAGAATGGAGAAAATACAAGAAACGTTTAACAAGGACCTAGAAGAACTAAGGAGCAAACAAACTGTGATAAACAACACAATAAATGAAATAAAAAATTCTCTAGAAGGGATCAATAGCAGAATAACTGAGGCAGAAGAACAGATAAGTGACCTGGAAGATAAAATAGTGGAAATAACCACCACAGAGCAGAATAAAGAAAAAAGAATGAAGAGAATTGAGGATGGTCTCAGAGACCTCTGAGACAACATTAAATGCACCAGCATTCGAATTATAGGGGTCCCAGAAGAAGAAGAGTAAAAGAAAGGGACTGAGAAAATATTTGAAGAGATTATAGTTGAATTTTCCTAATATGGGAAAGGAAATAGTTAATTAAGTCCAGGATGCACAGACAGTCCCATACCAGATAAATCTAAGGAGAAACATGCCAAGACTCATATTAATCAAACTATCAAAAATTAAAAACAAACAAAAAATATTAAAAACAGCAAAGGAAAAACAAAAAACATATAAGGGTATCCCCATAAGGTTAACATCTGATCTTTCAGCAGAAACTCTGCAAGCCAGAAGGGAGTGGCAGGACATATTTAAAGTGATGAAAGACAAAAACCTACAACCATGATTACTCTACTCAGCAAGGATCTCATTCAGGTTTGACAGAGAAATTAAAACCTTTACAGAGAAGCAAAAGCTAAGAGAATTCAGTGCCACCAAACCAGCTTTACAACAAATGCTAAAGGAAATTCTCTAGGCAGGAAACATAAGAGAAGGAAAAGACCTATAATAACAAACCCAAAGCAATTAAGAAAATGGTAATAGGAACATAGATATAGATAATTACCTTAAATGTAAATGGATTAAATGCTCCAACCAAAAGACGTAGACTGGCTGAATGGATACAAAAACAAGACCCGTATGTATGCTGTCTACAAGAGACCCACTTCAGACATAGGGACACATACAGACTGAAAGTGAGGGGATGGAAAAAGATATTCCATGCAAATGGAAACCAAAAGAAAGCTGGTGGAGCAATTCTCATATCAGACAAAATAGACTTTAAAAGAAAGACTATTACAAGAGACAAAGAAGGACACTACATAATGATCAAGGGATCAATTCAAGAAGAAGATATAACAATTGTAAATATTTATGCACCCAACATAGGAGCATCTCAGTACATAAGGCAAATACTAACAGCTATAAAAGGGGAAATAGACAGTAACACAATCATAGTAGGGGACCCTAACACCCCACTTTCATCAAAGGACAGATCAACCAAAATGAAAATAAATAAGAAAACACAAGCTTTAAATGATACATTAAACAAGATGGACTTAATTGGTATTTATAGGACATTCTGTCCAAAAACAACAGAATACACTTTCTTCTCAAGTGCTCGTGGAACATTCTTCAGGGTAGATCATATCTTGGGTCACAAATCAAGCCTTGGTAGAGTTAAGAAAGTTGAAATCATATCAAGTATCTTTTCTGACCACAACGCTGTGAAACTAGATATCAGTTACAGGAAAAAATCTGTAAAAAATATGAACACATGGAGGCTAAGCAATGCACTACTTAATAACGAAGAAATCACTGAAGAAATCAAAGAGGAAATCAAAAAATACCTAGAAACAAATGACAATGAAAACATGACCACCCAAAACCTATGGGATGCAGCAAAAGCAGTACTAAGAGGGAAGTTTATAGCAATACAATCCTAGCTTAAGAAACAAGTAACATCTCAAATAAACAACCTAACCTAACACCTAAAGCAATTAGAGAAAGAAGAACAAACAACCCCTAAAGTTAGCAGAAGGAAAGAAATCATAAAGATCAGATCAGAAATAAATTAAAAAGGAAATGAAGGAGAAAAGAGCAAAGAACAATAAAACTAAAAGCTGGTTCTTTGAGAAGGTAAACAAAATTGGTAAACCATTAGCCAGGCTCATCAAGAAAAAAAGGGAGAAGACTCATGTCTATAGAATTAGAGTTGAAAAAGGAGAAGTAACAACTGGCACTGCAGGAATACAAAGGATCATGAGAGATTATTACAAGCAACTATATGCCAATAAAATAGACAACCTGGAAGAAATGGACAACTTGTTAGAAATGTACAACCTTCCGAGACTGAACCAGGAAGAAATAGAAAATATGAACAGACCAATCACAAGCACTGAAATTGAAACTGTGATTAAAAATCTTCCAACAAACAGAAACCCAGGACAAGATGGTTTCACAGGTGAATTCTATCAAACATTTAGAGAACTCCCATTCTCCCTTTCTCAGAATGGGAGAAAATATTTGCAAATGAAGCAACTGACAAAGGATTAACCTCCAAAATTTACAAGCAGCTCATGCACTCAATATCAAAAACAAACAACCCAATCCAGATGGGCAGAAGACGTAAATAGACATTTCTCCAAAGAAGGTGTACAGATTGCCAACAAACACATGAAAGAATGCTCAACATCATTAATCATTAGAGAAATGCAAATCAAAACTACAATGAGATATCATCTCACACCGGTCAGAATGGCCATCATCAAAAAATCTGCAAACAATAAATGCAGGAGAGGGTGTGGAGAAATGGAACACTCTTGCACTGTTGGTGGGAATGTAAATTGATACAGTCACTATGGAGAATAGTATGGAGGTTCCTTAAAAAACTAAAAATAAAACTACCATATGACCCAGCAATCTGACTACTGGACATATACCCAGAGGATACCATAATTCAAAAAGAGTCATGTACCCACAATGTTCATTGCAGCTCTATTTACAATAGCCAGGACGTGGAAGCAACCTAAGTGTCCATCGACAGATGAATGGATAAAGAAGATGTGGTACATATATACAGTGGAATATTACTCAGCCATGAAAGGAAACGAAATTGAGTTATTTGTAGTGAGGTGGATGGACCTAGAGTCTGTCATACAGCGTGAAGTAAGTGAGAAAGAGAAAAACAAATACCATATGCTAACACATATATATGGAATCTAAAAAAAAAAAATTATAGTCATGAAGAACCTAGGGGCAAGACGGGAATAAAGATGCAGACCTACTAGAGAATGGACTTGAGGACACGGGGAGGTAGAAGGGTAAGCTGGGACAAAGTGAGAGAGTGGCATGGACATATATGCAGTACCAAAGGTAAGATAGATAGCTGGTGGGAAGCAGCCACATAGCACAGGGAGATCAGCTCTGTGCTTTGTGACCACCGAGAGGGGTGGGATAGGGAGGTGGGAGGGAGGGAGACGCAAGAGGGAAGAGATACGGGAATATATGTATATGTATAACTGATTCACTTTGTTATAAAGCAGAAACTAACACACTATTGTAAAGCAATTATACTCCAATAAAGATGTTAAAAGAAAAAAGACTATATGATAAAAATTAAAAAAAATATATTCCCTTAAGCCTCGCATCCCCATCCCACTATTGCTTCCCTCTAATTCCATCTTTTCCCTTTATGGCAAATTTCTTGATATTATATTTATCAATCTATAGATATATGGATAGATAGATGATAGATAGATAGATAGATAGATAGATAGATAGATAGATAGATAGATAGATAGATAGATAGATAGACAGATGTTTAAATATACTATATTTTCTTTCAAGCCTGCAATTCACTCTTTATTATTTTCCAACCAGGTTTCTTCTGCCTCCACTTAAAAAAAACTGCTGTTCTTAAGATCACAATGACTCGTAAGGTAGGTACCTCCCTATGCTCATATCCTCCACTTCACTCAGCAGCACTTCACAGAGTTAAAACCTTCATGAAACACTCTCCTCTCTCAGATTCCATGTGTCCACAGTCTTCTGAATTGTCCTCCATCTCAAAGGCTATTTCTTCTCAGCCTCACTGAGAATTCCTCCTCTACTGTCTATACTTCTGTTTCTCTGGGCCTGAACCTATGCTCTTTTGTATTGATTTTCACACTTTCTATGTGACCACTTGCACTAATATTTATTTAAATTCACTTACTTGCTGATGATACCCAGACATATACTTCTTATCCATTCTTCATCTCTAAGTTCCTAAATAGAGAGATACAAATACCCCACCTATCATCTCCACCATATATCTCAGCAACATTCGAGTTTAGAGCTCTATTATGGATTAGACATAGACATAGACTTTTCCCCTGCCTCTGTGCCAAACAAATTTCCCCCAAAACTCCTTTCCCTACTCAGGACATTCTGTGAATGCAGTTGCTCAAATCAGAAACTAGAGGTACTTGATTATTCTCCATCCTCTAGCTGAATGTCAGCAATAGTACTCTTGATTCTACCTCCAAAACATATCATGAAACCATCTGATTTTTTCAAATCTTCATTTATTATTTCTTAGGCTATCAACCTTCTTCAGAATCCAGCAACCACTATTAGCTTTGCCTTGTGTCTGTTATTGCTTGGGCCAGCATATGTCACAGTGTGTGTCTATTGACTTAGCATAATTATTAATAATCTCCCTTTCACACTTAAAAGTGTCCCAATGGGTGATAAATTACATGGCAACCCTAATTACTGCTTCCATATAATTCTCTATATAGCAGTCGATGAGCACTTAAGTGTAAATCAGATAATTTCACTGCCTTACATAAAATCCTTCAATGGGACCATTGTGCCTAAAATAAAATTGATTGTCTATACTGGGGGCTCTAAAGCACTGCCTGGTTTGAACATTGACTACATGTCCAGCCTCATCTCATGCCCCATCCCGTTACTCCCTGCTTGTTCTTCAGCGTATTGAGCTTGTTCTTCAGTGCATTGAGCTCTCTTCTCCCTTGGGATCCTTTGCAAAGGCCCTTTCATGAGATGCTTTTTCAGCGAGGCAAGTTTTCATCATCCATCATATCTCAGTACAAATGGCTCCTACTCAGAAAAGTCTTTCTTTACCTTCTTTCCTAAAGTAGGATCTCCTTTATCGTTTAGTTTCTATCCTGGCCCTTTACTTTTTTCTCTATAGTGATTATCATAACCTGGGTTTGTGTTATTTAAATATTTCTAGTTGGTCTTTCATCAAGATATAAGGTTCATCCTAGACTAGATCATTGTATCCCAAGGGCAAGTACAGTGCCTGGAATAGGGTGTCTGTGATGGAAGAATAAATGGAGGGCAGTACTAAGCCAGACTGGGAAAGATCAAGAAACACATTTATAGGGTTGGCTCAGAGACATACTCAATAGGACTAGATGATTTATCCAGGTGGAAACAAACAGAAGGGAATTCCAATCATACAGGACAATGTACTCAAGGAAGAGAGGTATGAGAGTTTGAGGGGAGTTTGAGGAACAGGGAGTGGATAGGTATGCCTGGAGTAGTAGATGATGTTTTAAAAAAAAAGTAAGCAGGACCTAGACTATATATGTCTTTAAATACTCAGGCATCTGGACTTCATCCTATAGATATGGAACATCTCTAAAGAATTTTGCATGTGCCCTGAAAATTAAAGTCAAAATTAACCTCTAACCACCCTCCACAAAAAAAGGAATAAAAGGAAAAAAAAAGAAAATCACTAATCAAAGAACAAAGTTGGAGGGTGGTAGACACTACCTAACTTCAAAACTTACTATAAACCTACAGTAATCAAGAAACAGTGTGATTCATTGAATTGCTTAGTGAAAGAATAAACGAATAGGACAATTGAACAGAATAGAGACAGAAATAGAGCCACATAAATATAGTCAACTGATCTTTGACAAAGGACCAAAGACCATACAATAGAGAAAATATAGTCCTTTCAACAAATGGTGCGGTAGGAACTGGATATTCACATGCAAAAAGAACAAAAAATAAAACTAGACACTGACTTTACATCTTTCACAAAAATTTACTCAAAATGGATCATAGACCTAAATGTAAGACACAACTATAAAATTCCTAGAATATAACATAGGAGGAAATCTAGGTGACCTTAGGTTTGGTGATGACTTTTTAGATTCAACACCAAAAGCATAGTCCATGAAAGAAAAAAAATTGGTAAGCTGGACTTCAGTAAGAATAAAAACTTCTGATCTGTGAAACCATGGTTAAGAGAATGAAAAGACAAACTACAGACTGGGAGAAAATGTTTGAAAAATTCATGTATGATAAAGGACTGTCATCCAAAATATACAAAGAACACTTAAAACTCAACAATGAGAGATCAAACAACCCAATTAAAAAGTGGGCCAAAGACTTTAACAGGTGGCTCACCAAAGAAGGTAAACAGATGGCAACTAGCATAAGAAAGCATCAGGGAAATGAAAATTAAAACAAGATACTACTAAAATGAGATACATCTCCCAGAATGTCCAAAATCCAAAACACGGACAACACCAAATGCTGGTGAGTATGTGAAGCAACAAGAACTCTCATTCAATGTTGGTGCAAATGCATAATGATGCAGCCACTTTGGAACACAGCATGCCAGTTTGTTGCAAAGCTAAACATAGTCTTCCCATATGATCCAGTAGTTGCACCCTTTGGTATTTACCCAAACGACTTGAAAATCTATGTCTACACAATAACCTGCAAACAAATTTTTATAGCAATTCTAAAATTTGGTAGCAACCAGGATGTCCTCCAATAAGTAAATGGATAACCAAATTGTAGTACATCTATACAGTGGAATATTACTCAATAATAAAAATAAATGAGGTATCAAGCCATGAGAAGACATGGGAGAAACTTAGAGGCATACTGGTAAGTGAAAGAAGTCAGTCTGAAAAGGCCACATGCTCTGATACTAACTACATGACATTTTTGAAAAGGCAAGACTATAGGGATTAAAAAAAAAAAAATCATTGTTCAAGAGGGTTTCCAGGGGGAGGAAGGAGAGATGAACAAGGGGAGCACAGGGGATTTTTAGGGCAGTAAACTATTCTTTATGATATTATAAATTGTGGATACATGACATTATGCATTTGCCAAAACCTATGTAACTGTAAAACCCAAAGAGTGAACCTTAATGTAAACTATAGACTTTAGTTAATGATAAATCACTATCTGTTCATCAATTATAAAAAGAGTATCCCACCAATGCAAGATGTTAATAATAGTGCAAACTAGGAAGAAGGAGGTGTATGGGAGCTCTCTGTACTTTCTGCTCAGTTTTTCTGTAAGCCTAAAATTGATCTAAAAATAAAGATTATTTTTTAAAATCACTAATAATAGCCCTCTTTTGCATGATTCTTGTATTCAGATCCAAATGTTGATGTTTTCCAACTCTACTATTTCATCATAATTTTCTTGGTCTAGCTTTCATTAGCTATGGTACAATACCTTCAAGAAAAGGTACTTTGATTTTGCTCTTCTTGCATTCCCCAAATACCTATTAAAAGTCCTGAGGCGGTAAATTCATAGAGTTAAGGCTTAAACCATAATTTAACAATAATGAAAATTTAAAATAAGCTCATATTCTCCTTGGATACAAAAGCACTTTAGTCTTATGCTAGATGAAGTTTTGAGTATCCAATACCCAGTGAACATATATTCCAGCTCATTGAACCTGAATATCAAGAGGACTGGCTGAATTAATTTGTGCAGGAATGATATTTTTAAGAGAACCCATTGTAAATTCTAAGTCATAAGGACTATCTTGGCACTTCAACAAGAAAATTCCCTGATATTACGATTGCAGCATTTAATTCCTAAAAGAATGAGCAGAATGTTTTTGTCTTCTTATATTTTTGTGTATCATCTGTGCTGTAGGAAATTCTTAAATAAATCACATTCAGGAATTTAACAGTGATGACTGAGACCGAAGTCACTTTCAGAGGTCATTTGGTTCATCTTGCAACATTTCCAATGTTATTAAACTCACCAAAGGCCTATTAAGTGTAGACCATGACATCACACAGGTTTCCCATCCCCTTTCTTTCCAGACACAGGCATACCACACTTTTCCGCCTTCCTTGTGGTTGAAGTGATCATGTGTAGACAATGGATTATGAACAAAAGTGATATGGTTTACTTCCTGGCTTGGCCCATCAAATCCTCCTATGACTGAAGGTCCTCCTGTTTCCTCCTCTGCAAGGTGGAATAAAAGGTTTCCAAGAAGCCTGGACTTTAGGGTCTAACATCCTGAAGAGGAGGGAAGCTCTCTGAGATAAGTTCCACATCCTGGATGTTATGCTGATTAAGTGTCCTGGGTGAAAGGAGGAACAGCCCAGAAGAAAGTCAAGCAGAAAACAGTGACTCAGCAGATCCTTTGGAGACTTCTAAGAACGGCAGAGGAAAATAAGCCAAAATTTGCTAAAGGCACCAAAGCCCCAGAAAGAAGGGAAGTGCAGAGAAGTGCAAGGGATTTCCTGATTAAGCTGTAACATCAGAGCCTAACAACGTTAGCATAAAATAGTGAAAAACAGCAGGGTAAAAAAATTGAAGGATCTTGTTGGGACACTTGGTGGGCTATACCCTAGCAGTGAGGGTAAACCAGAAATAGACCAGGTCTCACAAAGATTGAAAACCAGGCTCAAGAGTGTTCAGCCACCTAATGGGTTGAAATGATTTGCTTCTACTCTAATCACTTGTCAGGGGATAGGCTGAACTATACCTGAGGGAAAATGGCATCATCTAGAGTCTTATCAATTTTTGATACACAGTGACTGGATTTTAATCTAACAGTATGAGGTACAAAAATCCAGACCAAGAAAAAAAGCCAACAATAGGAATATAGCAATGGAAAATACGCCAAGAAATATAACCTTAACCCTAGCCCTAATAATAGGGTCAAGAAAATAGATGGCAAGACAGATAAATTCATTAGTCGACTGAAATATAGGAAAATGAATCAAATGGAATTTATAAAAATTGAAAGATACAAAAATGAAATTAAGAACTCAGTAGGTTGGACAAAACTGAAAGTAGGATTGGTGAACTGGAAGATAGGCTAGTAGAATAAACTCTACTTTCCTATCTGTCTAAATATTAGTGAGGAAAAAAAAAAATGAACATACACTTAAAACAAAGAGAAAACAAAAGAAACCTAAGGAACACAGTGAAAATATCTAGCATATAATTTGAGGGCCAGAAGAGGAGACAGAAAGAATGGGTTAGAAGAAATATATGGGAGAGTGGATGAGAATTTTCCCAAAACACGAAAGATACACACAACAGATTTAAGAAGTGAGATGAGTTTTAGTGTAGTGTTTTCCCCTTGCTGCTGGAACAAATTACCCAAAACCAGTGGCTTAAAACAACACACAATTCTGTAGGTTGGGTTCACCCAGTTCCTCTCCTTAGAGTCTCACAAGGCTGAAAACAAGGTGTTGGCTAGCCTGGTCTCTTATCTAAGTTGGTTAGGTTTTTTGGCAGAATTCAGTCCCTTGCAGCTATAGAACCCCATTCCTGTGGCTATCAGCTGGGATTCTCTTTCAACTCTTTAGACCAACTGCATTCCCCACCATACTGCCCCATCCATCTTCAAACAACCAATAGTTTGCTGGTCCTCCTAACTCTTTGAATCTCTCTGAGATTGTGCAAGATACTATGTTACTAAGATTTCTACTACTGCATAACAAGGATGCCCCTTCCTCCAGTTTCCAATAATGTGTTCCTCACTTCCTTCTGAGTCCTCACCTTGAGTATCCTCCAAGTACAGATGACTATGAACAGTCTCTTCACTGAAATTTAGGCTTTTTCTAAGATGATTGAGAACTTTTTATAAAGTTCTCCTCATTCACTTCAGCAGGGTCCATATATACCACTCTATTCAAAGTAACCTAGGCTTTCTCTATCATGTTTTTCAAAGTCGTCCAACTTCCACCCACTGCCTGATTCCAAGCCACTTCCACCACTTTAGGAGATATAGAAATAGAGGGAATGCCAAGTTCCAGAAATAGTAAAGGCAGGGGACTATGAAGCTCTTAAAAGTTTCCAAGAGCAGCCAATTGTTCCACAACACTCGATGGAGTATTTATAAGGAAGCAAAGGTAGGTTGAGAGGACCTTGCAGAATCTTGAAAACCATTGCAAGGTGTTTGCAACCTCTTCTGCAGGCAACGAAGAGGCGTCAGAAGGTTATTAAGACTAACAAGCAAACAATTTTGGTTAGATTAATAAAAATGAAAAACAGTTTTTTGATGCAATTCAAATAAAAATATGTAAAATTTCTGAATTTAACTGGCCAAAACGCAAGATAATGTAGCAGGAAAATAATTAACTCTGGGTTTGAGGCGTCGCTCAGCACCTATGGGTTTGGCGAACTGAGGCAAACTCCTTAATGTTTCTGAGTCTCATTTTGTTTATCTGTTGTAATGGGGCATCTCTAAATTGGAGACTCTGGTTGCCTTAGTAGGAATAAACTGCTAAGTTTGTGTGTGTAAGAGCAGGGATAGGCCAAGTCAGCCTCAAGAAATGGAACAACCACCAAGCAAGTAACTAAACCTAACTAAACCTAACTAAAGAGTAACTGCTTAAAGTAGGATATTGGTCAAATCCCAAGTCAATGTCTTGACTTAAAAATGAGGGTGGTTTAATGATATGTGCAGGGCACCTCTTCTGCCCCACACAAGTTCTCTCTGTTCCATCTCACTCCAGACATTACCCTTAGGGCAGATGCTACCTGACAGCGCCTTACCTCTGACCTCTCTTTTAGACCTCTCCCTTAGTGCCTTGGGATTCTTCTGGTGTCACAGCTGGGGCCATCTGTGTGTCTCAGCCTCAATGCTTGCACAGCCTAGAGATGTCACAGAATTAACACCTTGGGTCACCCTTCACCAAGAGCGGTCAAGAGTTGACCTGGCAGGATCTGGATTTCTCCCCACTTTGCCAAGCATGTCTTTCTCAGACTGGCTACACCACCTTGTTCGCAGGATAAGTAAGGGGGTGGAGGAATGGAGACAGGGCATGCAAAAGGTCAAGCACAGTCCTTGGCACACAGCAGAAACTCAGCAAAGGCCAGCCACTTTGATGGCAAGATTGCAGGCAGCAGTCTGAGGACATGGGGTGACTTGGGAGGGGCTCCAGCTTCTTCTGAAATAAACCCCTTTGCAATCTCCCTCTCTGCCCAACGAGAAGTCTGCCTTGGATGTCAGAACTGAATTTCCTCTGACATTTTCCCTTTTCTTTTCTTCCTATAAATGGGAAATGAAGTATAAAAAGTCATGCACTTCCTACTGCCTTCATCACGGCTCTTTGGAGAAATGTTGGCATTTAAATGCCAGACTGGTGATGTCAGGATGAGGCCAGCGTCAGGTTTGTCTTGGGGTCAGGGGTAAGGGGCAGGGGTCCCCTTTGGTTTCTGATTTAATAAGAGGATTGCTTCCAGCCAAATGCAAGGCCAGCAAGGTCAGTGCTGAGCACACACAGCTCCACTGAGAAATAAAGGGGCCAGATGGTTATTACATTGTGTGTGTTTCTTGTAAAAGAAAAAAAATTCTAAAGGTGACTATAGCAGAAGCAGTTCATCAAAAGGGAGGCTCAGCTCATGCAGACAACTTGTGGCTTGGCTCTGTACCAGAGGGAAGTTTCCTTGTGAGGAGGTTGATAGTTTGATATGTGATCCAAAACATGTGAGACCCCCATGGCGACTCGGCGGGTGGTGGAGGCCATAGCACTGTCACGTTGTGGAAATGGAACACTTGTGCCTTTCAGTGAAGCCTTCTATTTTGAGGCTTCAGAAAGGGTAGCTGATGACAGGTGTGCTGGCTGGTGGGCCAGAGTAATGTGGGTCCAACTCCACTCTGCTGCCTCAGAGCTGTAAGATGTGGGCATGTCAACGAATCACTTTAACTTTCATTTTCTCATTTGTAAATATAGACTAGAAATATGCACCCTCTGTAACAAGGTTACAACAAGATACCTTACCTAAGTCACTTGGTGCACATCAGCTGTTCAGGAAACATTGGGTCCATCCTCCTTTAGACCGGGGGTCCACTGAAGGGGTGCTGAGAGCCCTGAAAGAGGTCTTATTCCTTACGTGCAAGATGGATTGGTGAGAAACCCCATAAGCTAAGGTGTGCAGCCCATTTAAGTGATGCTCCAACACTACTTTTTCTGTGACATTTACCTCAGGAGCATCCATCACCCTGGGCACTTTGGTGCTGATGTGGTCCTCCAAGGATAGTCACGGCACTGCCACGGTAATTCCATGTTAATTAACTGGGCTGTTGTTCCAAAGTGTTAATGGCCAGAACTGTAATTCAATCAAGTAAATAACATTGCAAGCAGTTAATAAAAGCAATGAAATTTGTAACTACTTATAAATGTGATTTCATAAATCAGTCGGTGGTCTGTCCTTGCCACACACATATCAGACAATCAGCATTACTAATGCTGCCTGTGAATCTGTTAAGAATTCTTCCTCCATACATTTTTTAAACGAATTTTGTTTCTTTTTGTCTCTTCCCCCCTCATTAACTTTCAAAATGTGTTTTTCTTAAGGTTCCACCTTTGGGGAAATAGCATTCTCGCCCACTGACACCACTTGTGAATTCAGTCTTATTATGAGCTGAGACTCCAAACACCACCTAACTTGTTATAATTCTTTTTAATGCCCTCAGTTTTTCAGTTACAATTCATTTTCCAAATCCAAAAGTAATACAGTGCTAGGTCCCCACAGGGTTCTCAGCATGTGGATGAGAACATTAAGTTCTGAGAAGTGGTTACTTTCTCCAGTGCATTTTCAGACTTCAGCAGACCCCTGCCAGCAACCCCTCACTTTGACCCTCAATCTGCCAGCTCTCACCTGGGTCCTGAGGACTCACCGATGAAATGGAAACCGCCTCTGCTCTCAGAAAACTCATGCCCATCATTACATCACTGGGCCTGTGTAGCACATGTCCCCCTGCCATCTACAGGTCTCTCTTGGTGCCACACCTGAGTGTGAGGGCTCTGCAAGAAAGGAGATGCACGCCCCCAGCCCCAGTCACCTCTCCTCTGCCTAGCGGGTTTGGTGAGGGGGTCCAGCAGAAGCTGCATTCCTCCACACCAGTCTTTGGGCTGAAGGAGGCATCATGTGGTCTGCACCTTCGACTTCCAAATGAATCCATGGCACATACTTGAGTAAACTGAAGGGCAGTGAGGGTGTGAAGTGACAAGAGCCAATACTCAGAGAGAGGGTTGGGGGCAGCATAGGTGCTGGAAAGAGCCCGTGGCAGGGAGGTGAGGGCTCTGGTTCCCACCTTGGCTTTGTTATGTTGCTCTCGCCTCCTATCCACTGTCTCCTTGCCCTCCACATCCGACCCACCACCCACTCACCAACTCACTCAGATGCTCGCCAACACACCCACTCCCCCATCAACTTGCTCACTTGGTTGCCGCCCACTCCAATTCCCTCATGTACTCACCCCTCACCCCTGCACTCACGTACCATCCGCCCAACTCACTAACCACACCCCCGCCACGTATTTAACTACTCACCCCCTCCCTTATCACCACTTCCACCCATGTAGACCCTCAACCACTCCCACACTCACTAAGCTGCCCCCTCTCCCCTCTTTCTCACAAAAGGGTGCTGACCTCTGACTCTGTGGGAGCCGTGGGCTTCACTGGGGGAGACAGAGAGGGATCAGTCTCAGTAGCCAGCTGAGAAGGGCTTCTGGGCTAGTGGGAGGGGAACAGTGGCAGCAGCACCGAGAGTAAGTGATGGGGGAGAGCCAGGGGGACAGGAGCAGAGGAGAGAGAAGTGACCGGCCTGGGGCAGGGAGGAGAGGGGCTCTGATCCAAGAGCTGAACCACCAAGTGAGGAAGGACAAGGCTAGGAGGCACCTCACTTGGGGCACCCCGTCTTGAGGAAATGCCTGAGTTTAGAGTAAGGGGATGGGGGTGGTGGGGATGGGACAAGGGACAGTCTATAGGGACCACCGGGAGAAGTTCTCGCTGGCCTGAGGAGTCTGGGGCCATTAGACCGGCTAGGGATCAGGCTGGAGGCAACAGGGAGCGATTAATGTGTTTTAGGCAGGAAGGATCCGCCGCAGATTTGATGACACAATCAGGGCTTTTACCTCATCAGTTACAAAATTAAAGGTCGGGACTGTGGTCTCCCAGACCCTTCCATTGACCCCACTTCGGAAATATCTAAGGTTGGTGGGAGAAAGGAACACAAGAGAGGTTGAAGGGTATCCTCATAAATGACTGCTGAGCTCTCACAGAACAGAAGAGAGACTCTTGGCTCCCTGTTCCAAGATAGTTTGGCCTTTGGCCCCAGAGGATGAGCACTTGGCATCTGTGGTCTGTGCACATGTGAGCCCCACCTCAGCCAGAGACAAAGGCTCTGATGCAGCTTCTCAAGTGACTGCACAGCTATCTTGGCTGGTACCATTCATTACCCAGTGATACAATGCTGGAGAGTTTGATACACAGACACTCTGAACAGAACCGTGGCTGCTCATGTGTCATGCAAGGAGTCTCCAGGTAAGAGAGGACTCCAGTTCACTCCCTGCCCTTGTCCCTCTGCTCAGCTGGAGCACTGCTGTCCTGTCATCTGTCCTTGCCATACCTTAGTCCAGTAGAGACCTCAGGAAATCTGACTAGATCAAGTTAGGGCAACTCCTTCACTATAGGGTCTTCCCCAGGCCTAATGACAGAGACTTAAAGTCCAGGTGTGGAACAAGACAATTCTCAAGCTGATAAAAATTTTTCATCCACAGTCCCAAAGAGTTCCAGTTGCCCAGCCACAGAGATGTGGGCCCTGCAGCATCTTGGAGGGAATTTCTCTAACCCTTCCCTGGACAGGCACAAGGTTTGGGGGCCATTGTCTTTTCTCATTCCATAACCATCATACTGGAGATACCTTCCCAAGGTGGGTACGTCATAATGATTTAGAAAGTTAAGAAAATATTAATTACACATAGATGCTCACACATAAACAATTGACACACATACACACAGACAACAGTGAGGCTGTGACTGCTCAAAAGTCTTGCTCCCTTTAGCAGAAGGTGTTCCAGGGATTTTCATTCCACATTCACTGACTTCCTGCCATGTGGTCCCAAGAGACACACGGCTGTAAATCACAACCCCTTTCTTCAAGTTATCTCCCTCAGTTCACTGAAGGAGGCCATTGGAATAATAATTAAAATATAGTTGGACAAATCTATAACAGTGATTAACAAAAAAAAAAAAATCACAGAGAAGTGCACCTGCCTCAGCTTGGGAGCCATATAAGCCTTCACAAAGGGTTGATATGTGAGCTGGGTTTTGAAGAATGAGGTAGAGAAAGGATAAGGGACTCTCTAGCAAGTAGAGGAGATTTGTGCAAAGGCATAGAGATTTTCAAGGGGTTTTCACATCTGCAATTCATCCCACATGCCCAGGTCTAAAGGGCAGGATGGGGAGTGGTGGAGGATGAGAGGGAATGCCATGGGGGCCTAGCCTCTAGGGAGTTTGGACCAGAACCTAAATCTATAGGTGTTCCCTAAAGGGTTTTGAGAAGATGAAAGACAAGATCAGATTTGCATTAAAAAAAAAACTCCAAAAAACAAAAAACTGTTCTTGCTGCAGAATGGAGAATAGATTGGAAGGGAACATGACTAATATAGATACTTTCTAGCCAAGAGATGATGAAAACTTATTAGCAATAAGGACAAAAGATGTACACCAAAGGTATCAAGGGAGTGGGATTGACAGGACCAGTTTTCCCATCAGATGGGGAGAGTAAGAGTTAGGGGAAAGATCAACACTTTCAGGATGCTGGAACGAGGCAGCCTTCACAAGAGAGTTTAGGTTCTGTTGAGTCTGTGGTATTTCTTGTACACTCAGGTAGAGAAGGGCAGAGGACAGTAGGCTCCATGGGTCAGGGCTCAGGTCTTAGGGTTTTTAATTGGCAAACCTTATTCTTTGTTTTAAGCAAAATTTTATCTTATTTTAAGTAATATATTTTTATTGAAGAATACAGTTGACCCTTGAACAATATGGGGGTTATGGGTGCCAACCCTCCACGCAGTAGAAAATAGTGATGGTACAGATATTCCCTCCTATTTTTATATGTGCTTAGTGAGGCTAAGAGCTAAAATAAGATGCAGAAGAGGTAAATGCATGTATTCCCACTGCCATCTTTGCTAAAATGTCTTCCATCAGTCAGTAAAAACTTGACTGGGAATTTAAAAAGCTTAGAAATTACCTGCTGGGGCAAACACCGACCTTAGTGCTCATAGTATCCAGGCCTCCTTTCCTGGCCAGGCACATGCATGGCTACAGTCACAGCTCTTTGCAGTGTGAATGAAGTGGAGCCATAGACTAGGTCTCGTCAATGGAATATGAGCATTAGGCACAGGTGTCACTTCTGGGCTGAAGCAGCTAAAGCAGCCCCAGAGAGCCACCTACATTCCAGAGTGGACTTTGCATGAGTGAGATGTAAACTTACCTTGTGTAAGTCTGAGGTCTGGTGGTTGTTGGTTACTACAGCATGATCTAGCCTATCCAGAATCAAATGGGTTTATTCTCAAAACTTCAGTCTTAGTGTTTCCTGGGTTTCTCTTTGCTTTGAAATGAAGATAAAACAGGCAGGAGAATTAGAAGTAAATAGGTGTCCAAACCTGAGAAATTATAAATTTGCAGCTAGCATCATACCACCCCAAGAGGGAAAAAAGACAATAAAACATTTCCAGGAGGAGTTTCAGGAGCCACCTTTCCCAAAGGTCTAAGACCCAATCCAGATTCCCTTCACGAGGTAAGTTTAAAGGGTGTTAAAGCTGTTCTAACATATTTTGATACTAAAACTACATTAGGAATGGTTAACAATAGCTAGAAATTAGTGGAAAGAGAGCCTAATTTTATGTAGGTGTTTGAGGTCATTTGGGATTTGTTCCAGTTAATCAAGCTCATGAAATGGGGAAAAGCTCCAACCCCACCAAAGTTCCTGAGGAAAGCTTACCTTCTGCAGTCACTGACTCCGAGGAGGCACTAGGTAGCCTCTGGAGTACTATTTCTCCAAAATCAGATCTTGGGGCTTACTGCACGGACCAGAAACGATAAGCCTAGACCTGGGAAGATTCCCTGACATTGATGTTGGGGGATCACAGGAGGCAGTGAAAAGAGAATCTGATCAAGAGACCTGAATTGTAGCCCTGTCTCTGCCAAAAACCACCTATGGGAATTGGAGCAGATCTTCCTTTTCCACTCTGAGCTTCAGTTTTCTTACTGAAAATCTCTTCTAGCCTACAAACCCTAAGTATTCTGAGACGGGTTACTCTGTAGCAGTGGTTTACTTCTTGGCCAGCACACAGACACTTAAACTAATGGAATACTTCTGCTCCAGCCAGGGAATCAGCCTCCTGGCTCTTTGTTTATTTAATTTACTTACACGCAAACTGTGCAGGACTGCCTCAATAGTGGCCTGGAACGCAACACACATGCAAGATCAGAAACGGCAGCCCTTTTGTGATGAGAGGTCGATTGGCCTTGCCCATGGCCCGCCAACACCACTCTGGCTGTCTTTTTGTCAGCTCTCTCTTTATACTCATTATGTTTGCAAATTCTCTGCTTTTCAAGCCTGCAGTATTTTATCTTGTGCACAGAACATGTATAAAATGTGAACTAATTAAATTAGAAATAATTAATGGGAAGCTGACAGAGGAAACCACTGTAGTTTAGAGATGTTATAGCCACTGAATCAATAACACTCTTCTCCCACATGACCCACATTCACAGGATGCCTTCCATCCCACTAAGACTATCCTGTAACCATTGCAGGCAGAACAGGATATTACAGAATCCTTGTTCGCTGCTCTCTATCCTGAAACTGCAGGTCTGAACGTCCTTCTCATTCTCCTCATTCAGCATGAGGGCTCCCTCCAGTTGTCTTCAAATCTGTAGGCACTGTTTTATAGGAAGGAGTGATCAAGAAAAGTATTGGTTGTGTAACAAAAGGCAGTCGTCAACAGACATTTTTTTTTTTTTAGGGGTATGAAATTAAGTGGTAGGAAGTAGAATTTCCTTGAAAATCCCCAAAATATCATTTGGAGGGTTTTCTTCAAAACATTTCTTTTCCAAGTCTATGTATCAATAGTATGAATGAACTAATAAAAGAAATATTAATTACAGTAAGGGTAGCCCTGTGCCATCAAGAGACTGGCATTCTGGAAGCTCTGCAGACAAGAACACAGACTCACAGCAAGTATACATGGAAAGACACTGACCAATAACATGAGAAAGAGGGGCCCAGCCCAATGAGCAGAACATGAAATCCAGAGCACATGAGAGTGTAGCTTTGTCCTAGCTCTGTCACTCATGCACTAGATGCTCCGAGCTGCTTTACTGATCCGTGAATTAACAAATTCATCTGTAACTCACAGACTTAGAGAAAGAACTTATGGTTACCAGAGGGGGAAGGGAGGCGGGGAGAGATAGTTAGGGAGTTTGGGATTGACATGTACACACTTCTATATTTAAAATGGGTAACCAACAAGGACCTACTGTATAGCACAGGGAACTCTGCTCAATATTATGTAACAACCTAAATGGGAAAATAATTTGAAAAAGAATAGATACATGTATATGTATAACTGAATCACTCTGATGTACAAGTGAAACTAACACAACATTGTTAACCACCTATAGCCCAATATAAAATAAAAAGTTGAAAAAAAAAAACCCAAATTCATCTGTAAAAGGGCTGAGTGGTTGTTATGAGGCTTAAACAAATTGATATATGTAAGTGTGTACATGCCTGACATACATACATGCTAGGTTATCCAGGGCAACTGTGGTTGAAGAAAGTCACACAACTGGCAGCAGGATGTGATGGTCTGTAATGGTGACCCAAAAAATAAAGGTGAAATGGTATTTTTGCTATTTATTAAATTGGTATGTTTTAGAGGCATTCATTTAAATAATCTCTTTGTCATGCACATTTTACTGACTTGCTTTCCCTTGCATATATGAGCAGTGTTATTTCTTATGTGCTATACAAAAGTTGAAGGTTAATTAGCAGTATAACTAAATAGTAACACTGCTAGTCTCCTTCACACAAATTTAAAAAAAAAAAAAACTTCCTCTTTGTAAGGCTGTGGGGTTACCACAGAGAGTGCAGTTTGGGTCCTGCCCCCTAAATCACATCGGGGATTATTGGTGAGGAGTGTAAGGACTCTCTGCAGACCTTACAAAGACCTATGACCCAAGGACACTCAAATGTGAGACCAAGAGAGAGGCTGGAGTTGGAGGGTTCTGAAGGATATGAAGGACAAGGACCTTGGGGAGCAAGAGAAGCTCAGAGGCTGCACCCCAAACGCTGAGCCTGGCCTGCTGCTCCAGAGACAAGGAGATCTGAGGACCAGGACTGGTTCATTCCTTGTTTTTTCTAGACATGAAGAACCCAGCTGGGACCAAGCAGTGTGATGATGGTCTAATCTGACTTGTATTGGTCTCTGTGGCTAAAGAATCGATATGGGCATCAACCATGCATAAAGCAGCTTCTAACCCACACCATTTCCTCTGTGCTACAAGGGGGCCTTCAGAGGGAGTTTTCCAAGTGTGGATTTCAGTTATTCTCACCCATGTCATCAAGGAAATGGTCTTGAGCAGACTGAAATGACCTCCTATTGACCTTGGATCCCACCTTTACTTGCTATGGTTTGATGCCAAACAGAGAACATAACCAGGCTTTATCTGTGCAGGCTTAACAAATATGGGTCTGTGGTTGTTAGTCTTTCACTTTAGGTGTTGAGCAAAATCCAACATTCTTTTCCCTCCTGAGCATCTTCTATATTGCAGGCACTCAGTTGGGTATAGAGGTCACAGAGATGTACTCCGTCCCAGAATATGTGGCAGCTAACAGAGATGCACACAAAAAGTAGACCAGAGAGGGAAAATGACAATGCCAGCAGCTAGTCCCTGTTTCCACTAGAAAGTAAGCTCCACCTGCAGTGGCTCCCGCCCCCTGCATGCTTCCATCACCAACACTGCCAGCCCCTCAGGTTCTGGTAGCAGCTCTTCCTCTTCCCCTCCCCCATTCCTCCCCTCCCTTCTTCTGCCCTCCCTACCATCTAATCTGCTCTCTTCCCTTACTTTTCCTTCCCTCCTGCCTTCTCTTACCCTTTTATATTGTTCTCCCTTTTCTGCCCTTCTTTTCTTTCTGCCTTTCACATTTTTGGTAGACACAACTCACACTCAAATTTTCCACTGTCATGGAGCATTTTAAAAGAACTTCTATTAAAGAAATGTCTTTTTGAACTTAGAGAACAAATGGGGAGGTCAAGTCCTCTTTTCCCTATTCCTTCCTTTCTTCTCATTCTCTCTCTCTTCTCCCCCTTCCCCTCTCACCCTCCCCCTCCCTCTTTTTTCTGTCTCTCTCTCCTTGGAACAAGGCTGGCCATCTTGCCTTCAGTTCACTTCTCTCTGTGGCACTGTGGAACCATCTGTCATCTCTTTGGGATTAGGGTCCACTAGAGGGCAGCCTTGAGCAGTGGGAGCAAGAAACCCCATAAGAGTCTTAGGCCACGTGATCCAGCCAGTCCTGGATGAGACCCCACACAGGGCATTTGGAACCAGATCAGTGGTATAAGTACTTACCCTATACATGATTTCAAGCTGTCAGTGTGCCATCACTGACCACAGAATTGGGAAGAAATGCTAGTGGCGGGCTCTGGTGAGTCAGCGTGAGCTGTCCCCAGCACACCACAGTGCACCCAGGACCAGCACCCTCCCAACACCGTCTTGGCTGTATTGTCTCTGCTTTTGTCCTGAGAGTCACTCTTATCTCCAAATTAGAAGGTGGGTGACTAGGACTCCTACCTTTCATGAATTTCACATTCATACCACACATTCTGCCAAGATACCTTATTCTGTGTCATTTGTAACAGAGATTCAGAAAATATCAAAATTAAATTGTCTCAGCCAGGAAGTTTTGAACTATAAAAATGGGGATGTACAAAACTTAACTTGACATTCTGAGATCAAAACATAGTTATAGTCTTTCTTAGGTCAAAATAATATAGATTATTGGATGACTGTTCTTCTGTATTAAGCATGGAGGATGCAACGTGTGTGTGTGCTTAATGGAGATCATCACCCTCTTTGTACTCACATCATGAGGACTTCTCCTATATTAACCTAAATCCAGCTTTCTCACAGCTAGTCTTCTCGGGAAAATCATATCAACCCAGGGTTTAGATGCTTTTATTGTTAATGATGAATGCTCTAAAGTAGTGCTCTAAATTATCCCTATCCTGGAGTTATCATTTTTGAGATAGAAATGAGGCACTGAGATGCAGTATCTAAAGAAATAATATAGCATAGTAGTCAAAAGTGCAGGCTATGCAGTCAGAATTGAATGTGAATACTGGACCCACTGCTTACGAGTCCTTGGACAATTACTTCATTGCATCAGTTCTCTCATCTGTGAAATGGAGATGAATTTAGTACTTGCGAGCAGCAGATAATGTCTGTGGGCTGACCTGACAGACATTCCAAATTCTTATTCTCTCTTATTGCAGTTTACCCCACTGTGATGAGAAAGCATCGGAGAAAACAAAATGCATAGTTTGCCAAACTTCCTTGCTGAAAAGGATAACCTTATTACACAATTTTGGCCATAACATGGAAGTAGAAGTTTCCTGGCATCTTCTTTTTTTTCTTTAATTAATTAATTAATTTTTGGCTGCTTTGGGTATTCATTGCTGTGCGTGGGCTTTCTCTAGTTGTAGCGAGCAGGGGCTACCCTTTGTTGTGGTGCGCAGGCTTCTCATTGCAGTGGCTTCTCGTTGCAGAGTAAGGGCTCTAGGCGCATGGGCTTCAGTAGTTGTGGTGCATGGGTTCAGTAGCTGTGACTCGCGGGCTTTGTTGCTCTGTGGCTTGTGGGATCTTCCTGGACCAGGGCTCAAACCCGTGTCCCCTGCATTGGCAGGTGGATTCTTAACCACTACCACCAGGGAAGTCCTCCTGGCATCTTCTGAAAATGGTTTTACTTTGTCTGATAAAAGACAGATGCAGTGAGCAACAGCTTTTCCTTCCTGTCTTGAATTAAATGGGATGCCTGGGAGAGGATCATCAGCGACTGTGTGACCATAGGGTAACAGGCAGATGGAAAAGTCCAAGAGGGTCACAGAGAGCCATGAAGCCAAGGCCAGGAATACTCTCTCTCTAGATTTCCCAGATACAGGATGAAGACATCCCTAATTCGTTTAAGCCACTCTGTATCCAGGTTTTCTCTTATCTTAGCATTCCTAATAATAGACTCCTTGACAAAAATTTGTGGAGATTATATGAAATGATACTTGTTGAGTGCTTAACACATTGCCTGACAAATAGAAAGCACTACAAAATGTACACTATTATTATTTATTATTATACAATCTATCATTATTCATTACTATACAGGATCAATGCCTTCTATTACATCCTTGACAACATCTAGCATGGCCAAGTGCATCAAGATAAAGATTGCCATTTGATGCCACAATCAATGCCTTGGAGGAATTTTCAGGTTTAATAAGGACATAATTATATGCATGTATAACAACCTAAAGGCATTTAAAGGCAATGATTAACTATATAAACATTTTGCTCAGGGAATCACTGTAGGATTTCTGAAAAGGAAAGATCCCTGGGTGAAGTGGTCCAGGGAGACTCCTTGAGGGAGGTTGGTCTTAGGATGGGCCTTGAATGGCAATGATGGAGTGGAGTGCAGGCATTGAAAATGCACACCAATGGGGATTGCCTGGGGAAATGTCCATAGGATTTTAATAATGTCTGCCCGAAAATATGCTGTTGGTTCCTGCTGATCCCCTTAACCTCACGCACTCACCCATCCCCAACTCCTGGTGCCCTTTTTTCCAGATAATCACCCTCGGCTGATAGAAGCTGCCTGGTTGGAGGTTAAGGCCCCTCCCCTATGGGCAGCTCACAGCTAATGACTGACTGATAAAAGTCTGCTCCTTGCCTAATTGCACTCTGTGGTACAGTCTCCGCTCCAGAGCTCCCTGTGGGATCAGGCTGAAGTCAACTCCAACTGAGACCACATCTTTGTTTAGTTCCTTGCCCTATTCTATCCTTCCTCCTTCATCCTCTTTCTCCTGAGATGACTCTCACAATAAATCAAATGCATGTGAATCCCTGTCTCAGGAGTCTACTTCCAGAGACGCTGGCCTTGTTCATGGTAGATATTCATTTGAGAAATGTTGAGTAAATGATTGAAGCAATAGTAGCTTCATATACTCATTTGTTTATTCCTTTGTTTATTCTTTCAATAAACCCATGTTGAGCAGCTGCTGCAGGTTCATTGCACAGGCATTTATGAAGCAGAGCAAAGATGTAATCTTTGCCTTTCACAGACTCCAGTAGATACAGGTAACCAAGCTAGGGTGAAACAGAATGGGGGTAAAGGCACAGGCCCAGAAGCACACAGACTTGAGATGAAAGCTGGTTTACTGCAAGCAGTGCTACCTTGAACCAGTCACTTAACTTCTCTGAGCCTCTTTATTTCCTCTGAAATATAGGACTAAACTTATTTACTCGATGATTGATGAAATTAAATGAGATAATGGGTGTAATTTCTCCAACTCATAGCAGAATTCAATGTATGTTAGATGTCAGTATGATGTTATAAGTGCTACAACTATAAGTCTTTACCTTGGGGCACAAGAGGAAGAATGTTCTACACAAGGGAATGGGACAATAGTTAGAAAAGGGATGCTTCTGTCTATTTCTGGTTCTTCTTTCTAAAATTATTTTGAAGCTCACCCTTCTAACAATGCCCTGGGCGTTATGGAAATTCAACTTGAATGTCTCTCTTCCTATTCAGTTGTTACCTAACTGGTAATTTACCAACACATGATAGCTTTATATTAAGAAGAAGGAAAGGGGGTGAGGAGGAAGAGGAGGATGAGTAGGAGAAGAAAAGAAAAAGAAAGAGGAGGAAACGAAAAAAATGTTGCAATCTAACCCAGGGTTTATGTTAGCTAATTTATCAAAAATTTCCTGGCAGAAATGACCTTTCTGAACAGCCTCTGGAATTATTCCCGTCCTGTGGGAGATGGGGATTAAGTGAGCCCAGTAGCAGCTGCCATGCATAATAAAATGAGAAATTATCCTAAACTGCTTATTTGCTGGAAAAGTAGCGATTTGGAGTCAGCCCACATTATGTGAAATATTTTCCATCTGCATCTTGGGTTCCAAATATGCTGGAAGGATCCTACGAAGCAGACAACATGGCTTGTATACCTAGCACAGACACTGGTGTCTAATCATTCTTAAACCTGAAATATATCTAAAGAAGAATTGGTAACCTAGCCTTACAAAATACTATTCGTTTTTTTCTCATAACTGCCAAAAGCAAGAGTTTATAATGCAAATGAAAAGGCCAGTTTCCTGGAATCACCTGAGAGTGTGCTTTATTTTTTGCAAGGTATTGTATCAACGTGCAGTAATTACCAAGCACGTTTGTGATCATCAGAGAATCTGACAAAACATGGACATTCAGTGTGAGAGTCCCGGAATGCTAATTTGTAAACCTGTCAGATTTCTCATCATGGTGAGAAATGGTGTTAAAATTGCTTTCAACATCTTAACTAGTGGTAGCCTTCCAGAGAAATGCAATATCTCCAGCTCATTTTTTTTTTTCATTTCTTGATTTGTTTTTCAACAAGAAGATTATTAAGATTTGAATCATGATGATCATCAGAAAACAGCATGCAATTTAGGAATGCTGATGCAAAAGTGATTGGATGGAGGGGAGTTTTGATTGCTCCAGGATGCCAAACAAGGGGTTCAGATTCTGTGTCCTGTGTCCTATTCTTACACTGACCTTCGGGCTTTAAACTGAGAGTCCCCCCTTGGAGGAACCGTGGAGTCTCTGGTGTGGTAGAGAGCAGCGAGCTCCTTCCATCCAGTGTGAAAAACTTCATTCTGTCATGCCCATGGGTAGTAACACTATCATGGTTACTCTTTGCTGGGTAACACACCAGGCTCTCTGCTGCAATAGACTGACTCTTTTCTTGTCTAACTGTCCCCACAACCCCAGAGCATAGGTACCATCAGCATCCAGATGTTCCAGATAAGGGAAGAGGGGCTAAGAGAGGTGATGGGACTCGCCATGCTCACACAGCCAGCAAGTCATTCCATTGCTGGAATCTACTTGTAGCTGCTGCTTTATCTTGCCCTTGGAGGAAAGGTTCTGCACATCTGCACCAGGAAAGTAGATGCTGACAGCAGGGTTCCCCATCTCCTACAGGCCTTGCTCTTTCGCATGACCTCTGATCCACAGATGGCTGGCACCCACTCACCTCTGCTGCTAGACCTTTTGCCAGATCTGATTTATAGCTACATTTTTATGACCTCCATAATTCATCTCCAAGTTCTATCCTGAACATATAAACATATATTTTACATGCTGTTTTGCTTGTCTCTCTAATCCCACTGAATTTTCTGCAGAGTTTATTGAGAAAGAAATAAGTTTAATTCCAGTATTCTTGGCAGGCCTTCTCCCTGAGTTTGGAACACTGCACTGTACTTACTGTATGTTTGATGAAGGAGGGAAGCCTGATACTCAGCTTCTTCTAAGTGTCTGTCTAACAGCTACTTATTCCCTGCAGAGTGTTCTCCCTCTATGGGAGGAAAACACTCAGGGAAAGCAAAACATTAAAAGTAGCTAGAAAAGAAGTTTCCTGTAGCACCTCTGTGGGACCACAGTTAGTTCTGTCCTATGTTGAAATATTTCACTCCAAGAAATGATACCAGAGGCACTGAAGTTTCTGCCTACCATGAGACACCCCCCCCCCGAGGTGGTTCCCACCTCTGTTTGCACAATGGATGTAAGCAGCTTTCTGCATGAAAGAGCTCTCTGCAGGAGGTCCCTTTTGTCTTGTCACTTTAGCAGAGCTGTATTGTAACCAACCTTAAATCAGGCATCCCCATGCTCTACTCATCTCCTGCTCTAGCACAATTTTCAAAACTTTTGATCACACAATACCTTGCCTAACTTGTCAGTTCTTTCCTTGATCAAAGAAGTAGAAATGAAGAATAAGTTGTTAACAGATGATCAGATCTCTTCCCTAGCTTCCCCTTCAGTAATCCCCTAAACAAACTGTGTGAACAACATAGCATCTAGAGGAAGATCACAAGGATTAGACAAGCTTGCACTCGTAATGGGAGATGGCTATGAGTTTGATCCCTTATCTCAGTGATTAATTTAGATTACTTCCCCTTTTCCCTTTAAAAACTTTCATGGCTGAGCAGAGTCTTTGGATTTGGTTTTTAGGGGACATGAGTCTACCTTCTTCCCAGATTACTGGCTTTCTAATTAAAAGCAATTTTTCTTTCTAGCAACACTTGCCCCTTGGGGATTGATTTTCAAGCAGAGAGCAGCCGGACCTGAGTTCGGTAACATGGACACATCCGATTCTGCACCCAGAGAGCCCATCTAAGTGGTCTGAGGCAGGTTCCACCTAGGGTTTTTTTAAAAGCCCCCCCTGCCTCTAATATGCAGCATTACCTGTACATGTGCGCATTTGTTTGTTTTTTTCTTTTTACTAATTAATTCTATAAGAGATGATCATTTCATTGTATTTTATCTGAGTTTTGGAAAGGTGTCATGTAAATCCAGGAATTAAAAATTTTGAACACATGATGCCAAACAGTTGGTTGCTGTGGTGTATTGAGCAACAAAAAGGAACCAATGCAGGGAGAAAAAATTAATTCACCACAATCAGCTAGGTTTACTGTCAGAAATGATAGACACAGCCATGGCCTAAATAGAGGCAGGGTGGATAGAACAGGGTGTGTGCTTAAGTCCCAGACTAGAGTACATATTCTAGCTCTGCCACATCCTGCTAAGAGATCCCAGGCAAGTAATTGAGCCTCTCTGTTCACCGCTTCCCTCATCCATGACCAGTATCATCAACATAGTAAGAGTTGGCGTAAGGGTTATATTTTAAATCAAGTATAGTGTCAGGTGTCCATTAAGCACTAAATATAATTATTCTTTTTGATATTGTGATTATGTTGTTGAAACGGGTTTATCTCAAATCACAGCTGTAATCTGGAACTTGGTAAGACAGGAAACCCACAGATAAAAATAAGTAAAAAACAAAGAGGTAAATGCATTAAGGTTCAAATGGCAAAGACAGTCAGAGGAGGGAGAGAGCATTCCACATTGGCCAAGTCAGAGTTCAAGGTGTTGGTGGGGCTTCTCCAGAACCTTTGGGGTCAGGAGGGAACAGGTAGAGGTGACCAGAGGCAGAATCAGCCCTACACCTGGAAATGGTGAGGAGACCACTGGGTGTGGGTGGGAGGAGGCCACCCAGGAGATTACCAGGCCACACGTAGAGCCCTACACCACCCTACAACCTTCCAGGCTCTGCTGGGAAGCAGGTCTTCCCAGCCCAGGGAATGGGCTGCACCAACAGCACCTGGTCTAAGCACCACCACAGGATTCCTTCAGACCAGGGCTCCTAATGGCCCTGAACACCGAAAGAAAGTGTTGTGTGTGAGTGGAAGAGGGAGAACCCAGTCTTCTCTGGGGAGATGCAACTTCCTCAAGAGATTTGTGGGGAAACTTGAATTCTGAGAAGTTAAGAACCACAGGGAGAGCTGAAAGACGAGGCACACCCCAAAACATCTGGGTTTAGCAAGTGGAGCAAATAGCCAGGAAATTTATTAGACAGAAAAAACTTTTATAGAAAAACTATTTAGAAATCAACTAAGACTGGGCGGGGCGCCAAGGGAAGTGACGTGAGGCGGCGGTGCGGCCTGGGGATTGCTGTCCGGTTGCGGGCTGGCATGTCGGCTCGGACGCAGCAAGCGCCTTTCCTGGGCGTTGGAGGCCATTTCTTTAGGGGCTGCCTCGCGCGGGTGTCAGAAGGCGCTGGAGTTCGTCATGCTGGTGGAGGTGTGCATATAGAGCCCCGGTACAGACAGTTTCCCCAGCTGACCAGATCCCAGGTGATCAAGGCGGAGTTCTTCAGTGCAACCATGCGGTTCTGGATTCTCTGGCGATTTTGGCATGACTCAGATGCCGTGCTGGGTCACTTTCCATATCCAGATCCTTCCCAATGGACGGATGAAGAATTAGGTATCCTTCCTGATGATGAAGACTGAAAGTGTAGACCCAACTCTTTCCAAGAGCCAGGTGAGAATTTCAAGAAATTACAGACATCATATTGTATATTAAAGTTGTAAATTAAAGTGTTTTGGTCAAGAAAAAAAAAAAAAAACACACAACAACTAAGAGCAAACTTTGAGCAACCATCAGCAAATAGAAATAAAACCCCAGATGTTAGTATATGAAAAAACAGGTAGAGCATGATAGGTGTGTGACCATGTAATTTTTGGTTCAAAATAGGAAAATTTTGAGAGTGAGAGAAAACATTAAAAAAAGTAAAGTTTGATGACTGTTTATTGAGTACAAATTAGTTGTATTATATTGTTGGAGCCACCATACTGTCCTATTCAAAAACTATTTTAAAAATAACTTTTAAAAAAAAATATAATCTATATAAATTAACATTAAAGCAAAAATTACCCCCCAAAATTTATATTGATTATGTGGACATCGTAAAATAGTATCTTAAATTCTCATCCTTGGTTTCTATTCATGTCATTTAACCATTTTTTTAGTCGTATCTGTCTCTAATACTAAGACACTAGTATTTTTCTGAAGAATGTATTCTCTTTTATTATGTGTTTTTTTTTTTGTTTGTTTTTGTAAATTTATTGAAGTATAATATGTATACACAAAAGTGCACAGATCATAAGTGTACAGTTTGATGAATTCTCACAAAGTAAATAGGTCCAAGTAACCAGCATTCACATCAAGAAATAGAGTGTTACCAACACCCCAAAAGCCTCCTTGTGTTGCTTCCCTTCACTCCTCCATCAAATTTAACCACTGTCCTCACTACCAACACCATGGACTATTTTTGCTCACTTTTGAACTTTATATAAATGCAATTATGCATCTTTCTCTTAGAATTATGTTTGTGATGCTTATGTGTATAGTTGTGTGTAGTTGTGTTTTTTTTGTTCTTGTGGCTGTATAATGTAAGAATATATCACAATTTACTTTTTTATCCATTCTACTTTAGAAGAATATTTGGGTAATCCCAAATATTCTTTTATGAAGAGTGCTGTAATAAACATTTTTACACGTGTTTTGGATACATTTATCTTGAGCCTGTAACTAAGGAGTGGAATTGCTTAGAGTATGTGTATGTTTAGGGTCAGAGTATGTGTATGTTTAACTTTGGTAGATACTGCCAAATGTTGTTCCAAAATGACTGTACCAGTTTGCATTTCCACCACTAGGGTGTAAGGGTTCCAGATGCTCTGTTTTGGGGCTAGCATTTGGTATTGTCTCTGATTTTCATTTTAGCAACTCTGGTGGGTGTGTAGTGCTGTATCATTGTTTCAGTTAGCGATTGCTGTGTAACAAAATACACCAAAACTTACAGGCTTAAAATAACCACTATTTTACTACATGGGCCAATTACATGGGTCAGAAGTTTTGGCCTGTTGTCATCTGGGCAGTGCTTTTGCTAGTCTTTCCAGGGGACACTCATGCTGCTGTAGTCATCCAGAGGCTAAACTGGTACTAGACAGTCCACCACGGCCACACTCACATGTCTGACATTTGGTAGTTGTTGTTGGCTCTGCCTCCCTCTCCAGATATTCTGTCATCTTCAAGGGGGCTGGCCTGGGCTTCTTTGTATGGTGGCAGCAGCATTCCTAGGAGGTCCACAACATCACTTCTTCCACATTCTCCTGTCCAAAGCAAGTTACAAGGCCATCTCAGATTCAAGGTCTTCTGGAGTCTTGTATGAAAACATGTTGTACTTGTGGAAAGTAACATTATCTTTTCATGGGAGGAAAAGCAAATTCTCATTTCAAAAAAGCCATGGCTGCAGAGACTAAGAAATTAAGGAGGCTGTGTTTGCAAACAATCTAACTACAATTATTGTGTGTTAATTTACATTCCCCAGATGATTAATGGATTTTTCACTTTTTCACAAGTTTATGGCCCTTTCAAATCTTGCTCATGTCTTTTGCCCTGTGAAGCTGTGTATTATATATTTTGGACAAATGACCATTGTTAGATAGATATATTATATATAATCTTTGCTCCATGCACTGACCTTTTAACACTTAACAGTATCCTATGATAAACACAAATTCTCAATTTTAATGTAGTCAGCCCTTTTTTAAAATAACACTTTTGTTCCTAATTTAAGAATACTTGCTTACCAGCAAGTCATGAAGATATATCGGGTTGACCAAAAAGTGCCTTTGGTTTTTAAATACAAATAAAGGACACATTTTTCATTTTCACCAAGAACTTTATTGAACAACGTATTCACCCTTTTGTTCCACTACCTTCTGTCATTTTGCAGGCGACTTCATAATTCCATCTTCCCAAAACTTTTTATCTTTTTGAACAAAGAATTGTTCCAGGTGCCTTTTACAGTCTTCCAGGGCATTGAATGTTTTTCCATTAAGAGAATTTTGTAAAGACTGAAATAAATGGAAAACCGAAGGTGCAATGTCTGGTGAATACGGTGGATAAATCAGAACTTCCCAGCCAAGCTGTAACAGTTTTTGCATGGTCGTCAAAGAAACATTCGGTCTTGCATTATCCTGATAGATGAATATGAATTTTCTGTTGACTACTGCTGGACACTTTTTATCGAGTGTTGCTTTCAGTTGGCTAATCGGGAGCAGTACTTGTTGGAATTAATCGTTTGGTTTTCCGGAAGGAGTTCATAATAGAGGACTCCCTTCCAATCCCACCATATACACAACATCACCTTCTTTGGATGAAGACTGGCCTTTGGTGTGGTTGGTGGTGGTTCACTTCACTTGCCCCACGATCTCTTCTGTTCCACATTATTTTTTTGTACACTATCCACTTTTCATCCCCCATCACAATTTGTTTTAAAAATGGAATGTATTCCTTATGTTTAAGTAGAGAATCGCATGCAGAAATATGGTCAAGAAGGTGTTTTTTGCTTAGCTTATGTGGAACCCACACATCAAAGCGATGACCATAACCAAGCTGGTGCAAATGATTTTCAACGCTTGATTTGGATATTTTGAGTATGTTGGCTCTCTCCTGTGTGGTATAACGTTGATTGTTCTCAATTAATGTCTCGATTTGTTTGCTGTCAACCTCAACTGGTCTACCCAACTCTGGAGCATCCTCCAGCGAGAAATCTCCAGCACAGAACTTCGCAAACCACTTTTGACACCTTTGCTCAGTCACAGCACTTTCTCCATACATTGCACAAATCTTTTTTTGCGTTTCAGTTGTGTTTTTACCCTTCTTGAAATAATAAAGCATAATATACCAAAAATGTTTCTTTTTTCTTCCATCTTCAACATTAAAAGGGCTCTACAAAAATTCATCAATTCTGATGTCTTTTTTTTAAATACACGCTGATATGACAGCTGTCACATACAGTCTAACAAAATTGTTTCCCATGACGTTAAAGACAACTAAGTGCTACTAGAGCCATCTTACGGAAAAAAAAGAACAAACATTTTGGCCACCCCAATATTTATGTTGTATTCTTAAAGTTTTATAGTTTTACTTTTTATATTTACATGAACAATCCACTTGAAATTGATTTTTGTGTAAGCTGGGAAGTAGGAGTCAAGATACACTATTTCTTCCACATGGTAGCCAATTAATACAATATGTTAAAAATAACTTTTATACACTACACTGGAGTGTCACCTTTGTCATAAAGTACATGATGGTATATGTGTTATCCATTTCTGGACCCTGTGTTTTTTCCAATATATCTATTTGTTCTTTCACCACTAGGACAAAGTCTTAATTATTGCAATTTTAAAATGTCTTAATAGCTGATGTTGCAAGTCCTCCAGAATATTCCTTCTGCTCTTCAAGATTGCCTGAGTTGTTCTTGGCATTTTGCATTTTCCTGGACATTTTAGAATTAGTGTGTCAATTTTCTGAAAACAAGTTGGGATTTTGATTAAGATTGCTTTGGATAGAATAACTTGGGGGGAAATGACATCTTTGCAATATCAAGTCCTCCCTTCCATAAACATGATATGCCCCCTCCATTTATATTGTTCTCCTTTCATTTATAGTAGTAATAGTATTATATAGCCCCTAGTGTAGAGGAGTAGAACATCTTTCATGACATTTACTATTATTTCCTTTTTTTAACTGAAAAATTTTATTGCGATCGTTGAATTCCTATGCAGTTACAAGAAATAATACAGAGAGATCCTGTGTACAATTTACAAAGTTCCCCTCAAAGGTAACATTTTGCAAAATTATAGTATACTATCACAGCCAAGATGCAATCTACCAAACTTATTAATATTTCCCAGTTTTACTTGTACTCTTTTGTGTGGTGTGTGTATTGAGTTCCATACAATTTTGTCACATGATAAGTTTGGGTATTCACCACCACAGCTGATTATTTGTTGTTTTGCCAACAAATAAACAGCTCCATCACCAGAAGGATGGTGTTGCCTGTTTATAACCAAACTCACATTCTTCACACCCACCCTTCTGTTCCTAAACCCTGTCAAGAGCAAATCTGTTCTTCATTTCTAAAATTATGTCTATTTTAAAAGTTACATAAATAGAATCATACAGTATGTAACGTTTTTGAATTAGCATTTTTTTTCACCCAGCAAAATTCCATGGCGATTCACCCAGCGTTGCACCTATCACAAGTTCATTCTTTTTAATTGCTGAACAGTATTTAATGGTAAGCCTTTAACATAGTTTAACCATTCACTTGTTTAAGGAAAGCTTGGCTGTTTGCAGTTCTTGGCTATTATGAATAAAGCTGCCATGAACATTCATGTATAATTTTTTTGTGTGAACCTAAGTTTTCATTTTATTTTATTTCATTCCCAAGAGTGCAACTGCTGGGTCATATGGTAATTGTATGTTTAATTTCACAAGAAACTGAGTGACTGTTTTCTAGAATGATGGATCATATTATATTTCCAACAGTAATATAGGAGTCCCCAGTCTCACCAGTATTTGGTGTTGCCACAATTTTTAAAATTTTATTTTAGTCACTCTGATATGTCTATACTGATATCTCATTGTGGTTTTAATTTGCATTTCCTTGGTGGCTAATTATGCTGAACATAATATTATGGGCTTATTTGCCATTTGTATACTTCTTTGGTGAAATTTCTGTTCATGTCTTTGTCATTTTCTAATTGATTTTTTAAACTGTTAAATGTTTAGAGTTCTTTATATATTATATGTATTAGTACTCTGCTGGATATGTGGTTTGCAAATATTTTCACCCAGTCTGTAGTTTGTCTTTCATCCCCTGTACATGGGTTTTTGCAGAGAAAAATTTTTGTTTTTTTTTAATATTAATAATCTACAAGTTATCAAATTTCCCTTCTTTAGTCATTTCTGAAAAGCATGCTATTTTATATAGACTCTTTAAACAATTTTATATAAATATTGACACATTTGATCTATTATCTATCATCTTACTATTTGTTTTCTATATACCTCTTTAATGTTCCCTTTTGTCTGTTTACCTTCTAAATTAATTAGATTTTTTTTAATTTTTTCTATTAACTTATGATTTATACGTTTTCATTTTTCATTCAGAATTTATCCTAGATATTCTAATAGGCATTCTTGACTTATTCTAACAAAAATTTGTAATTTTACCTTTTTTCCAATAGTTATAAAACCTCACAACATGTTTCTTTATATATACCTTTTCTATTGCTCTTTATCTTCTGCAGTTCTGTGTTTCCCTGTGGTGTCATTATCCTTGTGCTTAAAATTTTTTTCACTTAGATTTCTCCTTTTGGTATAGGTTTATTTGTTAGAAATTCTCTCCGTTTTTCATATTATTCAACTGATATAAAAGTTTTTCTCATAACAGAGCCAATTCATTTTCATCAATCATTTTTCCTTTAGCATGTATGCAAGAAATATTGGAATTAAAAATATATTATTTTGGAAAATGAGTCAACTGATCTAAATGAAAAGTTGTGCTTTACTGAGTAATATGTAAGTGTTCCTTCTGAAGATACATTTGTTAAAACATCATCTTTGAGTGCAGTCTTCTTAAAATAAGAACTTGTTTTGAAATAGATATTGATGCATCTTCTGCTGATTTCTGTCCTCTGGTTTTTATGTGGTTGTTAATATAGCCCTCATAATTGTTACGTCTGCATTTTGTGCATGTTTGTTAACATTCTTGAGAGACTAATTTTAGTACTTACTTTGTCATCAAGCATTTATTTTAATATTTGAGCTCATTGCTGCTGAAGGGATATATTAAACTTTTTAAACAGTATTACCAAACAAAATAATTAACAACTAGATTTACAAGGTGCAAAACATAGTAAGAGCATTCAGACTACTGTCTACATTCTCAATGACAAGGTTCTTCAGTGTCTATTTTTTAAAATTGTATTTCAGAAGCCTTCAACCTATTGTTACATATGTTTCCCACAGACCCTACTGACTAGTAACCTGGAGGTTTGTGTACCTCCCGGGATGGACAAAGTGAGAAAACTACCTCAGACATCCAGAAACTGGCTGGAGCAGCAGCTTTGAAAACTTCTCCAACCACCCAACTGTTACCAAAAGCAAGTTCATGTGCTCCATGCAAAGTGAGGCCAAACAAACAGAAACATCAGAGTTTGTAGCAGAGAAAGGTTTATTGCAGGACCATGCAAGGAGACCAGTGGCTCAAGCCCCAAACTCCTCGAAGGGTTTTGGCAAAGCAAAGTGAGGGAATGGTATAGTTAGTTGTTGCGAACTTCTTGGTGTAGGAATCCTTTGTTCTTGCAGCTGTCCACGTAGGTCAGGTCACGATGTTCCTGTAAACCTCCAACAAGACAAATATTATTCTCTGTTCTGCAACTTTTTATCTCTTTATGAATGGACTCTTAAAGGTCAGGGCCTTGAGAATAGGCTATCCTGTATACTTCAGGCTATAGGCAACATTTTTTTATGAAAGGTGCAGAGCCAGCATGACTAAGCACAGGCAACAGAGCATCGAGGTTAAAGTAAAAGGAACAGATCTAATACGGAGTCAGATTTGTTCTTCCCTATTACACAGCCACCACAGAGACTACAAGAAATTAACTGTCCCTAGCCATTAGGTCCAAGCGCAACTCATTTTTTCAGCAAGTTTTCTGCATGCTGTCCTCCAAAATGGAGTTGCTAATTATGACCTGGAAAAGATGAGCAAAAAGAGTACATAAGTTGTTCCTGGTGGTTTTAGTGTTAATCATGCGTTAAATTGGAAAACTCTGTTTACTATGTACCTGCTTCATATACATATACTACTTGATGAAACCTTGGCAGAAATAGGAACTACAAAATTCAAACTTAACATGAATTGCTTTAATGTAACTATTAATAACAAGAATTGTTAAAATGTAAAATCTGTTAAAATGTAAATTCTAACTAGATAGAATGCCAAGACAACAGTCATGAAGATTTATGATCACAAAGGACTCATAGAAGAGAATTATCAGAATGAGGTAAATACATGGAGAAAAAGGTCCAGGTAGGAATAAAGTGATTATGGTCACCCTGATAAGGTGATCAAGAATTACAACTAAATACCAAGTAGAAGGAATTCAGTTTCCATTAATTACCCAAATGTCTGGTATTTAGTTTGCTGTGTAATAACTGTTTGAGTTAACAGTACAATTGTGATCTTTTTTAAGGTTCAGTTATTCCCTGCAAACATTTTTGATCCAAGAACCCATTTATCCAGCTACTGTTATAAGTAAGCACCTAGCTACCTCTGACACCTGCCAAGGTTAAAGTCAGGTAAGGAACACTTTCTATGGAGTGTTAAAATTTCAGGGTCTGCCACATATTACACTAGCAAAGACAATGAAACAGGAACATTAAATGTGTGGTCACAGGTCAGAGTCTTCATTCCTGCAAAAACAGAATATTTTGATAAAACATGATGGGGTATAAAGGCAGAAAGTTGAGTTGACCAAATGAAAAGAGTCCTCACATGGCAAGTGAACAGGTTGGAACATCTATCCTTAGGCACAGGGAACCATTGAAAGATTGTGAGCAAGAAGAGGGACTATGAGAGGAAAACTGGAGGAAGATTAATCTGGTAGAGATGTGAGTGCAGGATAGAGGGAAAGTCTGAAAGTAAGGCCATGTTCTGGAAGACATTACAGTGGTTCAAGAATGAGGCAAGAAGACTGAGGGATTGCTTTTTTTCTGACATTGGATTTACTTTGTATGTTTAAATTTCACCACTGACTAGAAGTTTCTAGCAGAATAAAAATATGTGTAGGTTGGAGCTCACCTGGTATTAACAGATTGGGGTCCAGAATTTCCCTGTTAAGTGTCTAAAACTATTACTGGATCATCATTCCTTTCAGTGGTGATGGCTTTCACCCATCAACTGGGAATAATAATAAGACCTCGAAGCAGAAAGGAGGAGGATGAATTACTATTTTGAACCCTAATTTTATGCTGGCTGCTTTAACATCTCATGTAATTCCTCAACATCAGAACACAGGTATTATAATACACATCAACAGATAAAGAAATTCAGATTCAATTTAAATTATACAAGATGATAAAGCTACTAGTTGGCAGAGCAAAGATTCTAAGCCAGGTGTGAATAACTATGGAGTTTATATTCTTTCTGTCACTGAGTTGTCTCTTGTGGAAAAAAAAGTGAGAGAGAGAGAGAAAATAATTAAAAGAGAAGCTTGGTTTTCATGTGGTCATCATTGCAATTATAAATCAGAAAATATAAATCTTTTCATTTAGGTATACCTTAGAGTAACTAACATATTAATTGTTACCTGAGTATCTACAGGATGCTAATTTAGAGCAAGAATAAAGAAGTACAACATTTAGGTGTAAGGCAGTGCTGGTGTCACTACGTATGTCAACTACAATCAACCACTGCCTACACTATTCTGATACTAGTGATTACATTCTGAGGAAACAATGTTTTCCTCTTTCAAGGAAAATCATAGAACTCAGTATCAGCCTCACCAAGCATCAGAGAAGAAATAAGACACTCTCATCATGATGACGTGGGCACAAAGATGAGATACAGTGAGTGGGACCATGAGTGGGAGCCCCTGAGCTTCACCAGCATAAGACTCTGCTGAGGACAGTGGCACAAAAGGGTCTTCTCCCTTCCCCAGCCTGCCCACCTTCCACCCAGCACATTAAATATTTTCTGGCTCCCTTTGTCCTCATAGCTCTGGAATGCCTGGCTTTGATACTCTCCAGGACCCTGCCCTTTGAGACCGATAGTCACACTGAGTTCCTCAGTTATGACACTTGGTGTGCCCCAAAAACACTGGCTTCATTAAGCTGATCCCTGGCACTCTTCACTCTTGGCTTCTTCCAGTGGTCCAGTTGGCCTCAACTAGTGTGCTCACTTGGAACACACGTGCCAGCACTGCACAGAGAGAGGGCTAGTTCCTATGTCTTATTTCATCATATGTCAACTACACAAGTAGGTGCCGACAAAAGGACAGAGCTGAAGAACTCACAATGTCTGAGAACAGCCTGGGGCCTGGTGTCCTCAAGCCCATGATAAGGAGAAGGACTGGTTGCAATGGCTCTGAAGGATGAAAGGCAGGTTCAGACAAAGCTAAGCCCCATTGGTGATCTACTTTCACATAAATGGGACCATGGGACTCAATGATTAGAGGAATTCTCCTGCCACAAAACAGGGAATGTATAATATTAATTGAAGCCATGCCTTTCCTTGTACTTCATTCATTGTGTTCTTTAATAGTTTATTTAATAAACATTCTTTAAATACTTCATACCTGTTGGACAATTTTACAACCTTTTAGTTATCAGGAAAATATAACAAATCACAATAAGATATCACTGCACACCCATCAGAATGGCTGAAATTATTTTTTAATTGGCATATTTGCAAGGAAAGTAGAAAATTCATTCATTGCTGATGGGAATGTAAACTGATATAGTCACTTTGGAAAACTGTTTGACACTTCAATAAAATAAAGCACCTGCATATCATATGACAGAAATTTCACCCCTGGTAGGTACTCAACAGAAACAGAATTGTGTTCACCAAAAGACTTGTTCAAACATGTTCTTAAAAACATTATTTGAAATAGCCCCAAAGTGGAAAGATAGATAAATGAATTAGTATTTTTATACAATAGAATACTATTTATCAATGAAAATGAACAAAATAAAACTACTCTGAAGTATAGGTAAATTTCACAAACAGTCCCCAAAAGCAGCCTGACACAAAAGAGTAAATCCTGACTTATTACATTTATATAAAGTTCAAAATTAGGAAAACTAATCTATGGTGTTTGTTCAGGACAGTGTTTACCTTTGGGAGGATGGAGAGGTTAGTGATGGGGGCAAGAAGGGGGCTTCTGGAACAATGGTAGTACTCTTTCCTATATTGGCTGTATGGACATATTCACTTCATGATAACACTTCGAACACTTATGATATGTGCAATTTTCTTATGTATTGCATTCCAATTTAAACATCTTTATAGGAAGAAAGGAAATAAAACAGAAAATGCAAAGGATAAGGTGTTTTGTTATTCACGGAAGATAGACAGTGTTGGATGTGTGGTCTCAGACATCTCAGAAACGTCTTCTAGGATGGACTCAGAGATCCTAACACAGGGGACTCAAAGTCACAGACAAAGTTTCTCCCTTGAGTTCTGGAAGCTCTCTTTTAAAAAAACCTTTATTAGGTGTGGAGAAAAGGGAACCCTCTTGAACTGTTGGTGGGAATGTAAATTGATACAGCCACTATGGAGAACAGTATGGAGGTTCCTTAAAAAACTAAAAATAGAATTACCATATGACCCAGCAATCCCGCTACTGGGCATACACACTGAGAAAACCATAATTCAAAAAGAGTCATGTACCACAATGTTCATTGCAACTCTATTTACAATAGCCAGGACATGGAAGCAACCTAAGTGTCCATCAACAGATGAATGGATAAAGAAGATGTGGCACATATATACAATGGAATATTACTCAGCTATAAAAAGAAATGAAATTGAGTTATTTGTAGTGAGGTGGATGGACCTAGAGTCTGTCATACAGAGTGAAGTAAGTCAGAAAGAGAAAAACAAATACCGTATGCTAACACATATATATGGAATCTAAGAAAAAAAAATGGTCATGAAGAACCTAGGGGCAAGATGGGAATAAAGATGCAGACCTACTAGAGAATGGACTTGAGGATATGGGGAGGGGGAAAGGTAAGCTGGGGCAAAGTGAGAGAGTGGCATGAACATATATACAGTACCAAATATAAAATAGATAGCTAGTGGGAAGCAGCCACATAGCACAGGGAGATCAGCTAGGTGCTTTGTGACCACCTAGAAGGATGGGATAGGGAGGGTGGGAGGGAGGGAGATGTAAGAGGGAAGAGATATGGGGATATATGTATATGTATAACTGATTCACTTTGTTATAAAGCAGAAACTAACACACCATTGTAAGGCAATTATACTTCAATAAAGATGTTAAAAAAAATTAAAAAACAAACAAACAAAAAAAGCCTTTATCTAGATTCCTTTTTCTCCAAAATATCTTCTAGAGGGTTTTGAACTATTAGAACTTAAAGGCCTATGTATGCGTTGTCATGAGTATTGGTGAGAATGGGGAATGTGGCTTCTGACAGCATCTACCCATTGAATCATTGGCTGCATTCAAATTTTCTCTTCATCTTTGGTTTTCAGAGGTTTGAAATATGTTGTGCCTGTGGCCAGGTGCTGTTTTATGTATTATTCTTGATTTCTGAACTTCAAGGATCTCTGGTTTAGTGTATGTTACTAATTTTGGAACATTCTGTGTTATTTCTTCAAATATGTATGTTTTCAGACCCATTCTCTTTCTTCTCTCTCTGGGATTCTAATTTGTGTAAGGCCATTTAATATTATCCCACAGCTCTTGGATGCTCTGTCCCATTTTTTTCTACTATGTTACTCTTTGTATTTCAGTTGGGGTAATTTCTACTTACCTGTCTTCAAGTTCCCTGGTTGTTTTTTTCAACTCTGTCAGGTCTACTGATAAGCCCATTGAAGACATTCTTCAGGGAAATCATGTGTGCTTCTGATTTCTCACATTTCCAAGTGATTTTCATAGTTGCCATCTCTTGATGAAATTACCCATCTGATCTTTCATGTTTTCTACCTTTTCTATTTAAATATTAATCATAGTTATCTTAAATGGCCTGTCTTATAGCTCTAACACCTGTGCCATATCCAAGCCTGGTTCTGATAATTGTTATTTGTCCTTGCTCCTTTGTATGCCTCTTCATTTTTTCTTGAAATCTAGACCTGTTACAGAGGAGAGTAAATACTGAGGTAAATATTTTTTTATACTTAGAGTGAGTGTAACTTCTCTTCTGCTAGGCTTTTGATAAAGGGGTATGTGTTAATCAAGTTCAAACACAGTTGGGCTGGGTTTAAAGTTCATGGTTGCTGTGGTTACTCTAAGTACACTAAAGGTTCAAATCCCTCTGATTCCTTGTATTTCTCTCTCTTGGTTTGGGGTCCTTCTGTTATACTGTCCCTTACAATCAGTCTGATTCTCTTAGTTTTCCTAGTTGTTATTTTAACCCAATGCCTGTTAACATAGTGTGGTTATGTTTTCTGATGTTTTTCTTAAGCCTCAGTCTCAGGCAGGCACTGTGAACATTCATCTTGGGGTTTGGTCTTTACAAGTGATCTTTCCCCCACTAGATGAATTCTGGGCCTAGTATGTATACCTGCCCCTCTCCATTGGTAGAGATTTGTTCCCTCCCTTACCCTCCTCCCCCTCTCCCAGCTGTAGTGAGTTGCCACAAGTACCCTTAGGCTACATTTTTTTATTACCTTTCCCCTGAAGTTTAGGCTTGTCATTCATGGTAGTGATGGGTTTGGGCAGATTTCACTATGGCTGCTGTTTCCCTCCCCTGGCCAGACCACAGGTGGGTGGTTTTCTCTGGGGTTTCCTCAGTCCTCCTTGTGGGAGCCTGATGGAGTCCCTGGAGAAACAGCCTGCAAGAAAGAGTTAAGATCCCTAAGTTTTCAATCCTTAGAGTCTGTCACACTCTCATGTTAGCCCACAATTGGCCTTCAAAAATTCGTTTAAAATGTCTACTTTGATTTTCTTACTGGCATATTTAGCATTCCATGGTTTCTTGGCCAGGTAAATCATCTGGCTTTGTCTCCTTGCAATGTACTGTCTCTCACTGTAGATTTCAGGTTAACTATTTACCTTATGACCTCTGTTCTCTGATTAGCTCAAGAAAAGTCATTAATTTACAATTTGTCCAGGTTTTCTTGTGGTGAGGGTAAGAGTGATATGGTTTTCAGCACTCTACATCTTAGAACTGAAACCTATTAAGCCTTAGTGCATTTAATATTTCCTTAATAATAGAGTTTGACAAACTCCAAATAATCCAGGTACTTTAGACGAAAGAGAGTCACTACTTTGTATAATGGTATGTGGGAACACATTCTGTTCTCTAGTGACTCATCATTCCAGAGGTGACCAAATAAATTTAAAAAGTGTAAATTGATTCTCTACAAGCATTCTTCTATAGAAATAAATAACTTTACTTACCCATAAAGTATACAAATAATTTTCAATAATATATTATTAATAAAATTGATCATACAATTGAAAGGTATATAAACAACAATAAATAAATATTAAACTATAAATTAGTAACCTAATTATTTTAGTGATTATTTTCTAAAGACTCTTAAATGAAGAATAAATAAAAACATGCTATAGACTACTTAGATTGCAGGAAAAATAAAAAGTCAAAACTATAGTTAGAAGACAATTCAAGTCCAAGGATACTCTTACTATTAGAAAAGTAGAATGAATATAACTAAAGTAACTTTTCATCCAAAAAATTTAAATATATAAGAACATCAAATAATAACTCTGTCTTTCAGCACATGAAAAATATTATGCCACTTCCTTCTGTCTTCCATACTATCAGATGAGAAATATGCTGTTATTTGAATTGGTGTTCCTCCATAGGAAATATGTTGTTTCTCTCTGGTAGCTTTTAGGGTAATTTCCTTAGTTTTCAGAAGTTTAAATATGATTTGTCCTAATCCACAGCTAACATCATTCTCAACAGTGAAAAGCCAAAAGTGTTCCCTCTAAGGTCAGGAACAAGGCAAGGATGTCCATTGTCACCACCTGTATTCAGATTAGTTTTGGCAGTCCTAGCCACAGCAATCAGAGAAGAAAGAAATAAAAGAAATTCAAATTGGAAAAGAAAAACTAAATCTGTCACTGTTTACACATGACATGACACTATACATAGAAAATCCTAAAGATGCTACCAGAAAGCTACTAGAGCTCATTAATGAATTTGGTAAAGTGTCAGGATACAAAATTAATAAACAGAAATCTCTTGCATTCTTATACACTAACAATGAAAGATCAGAAAGACAAATCAAAGAAACAATCCCATTTACCATCACATCAAAAAGAATAAAATACCTAGGAATAAACCTACCTACGGCAACAAAAGACCTCTACTCTGAAAGTATAAGACACTGATGAAAGAAATCAGAGATGATACAAACAGATGGAAGGATATACCATGTTCTTGGATTGGAAGAATTAATATTGTCAAAATGACTATACTACCCAAGGCAATCTACAGATTCAGTTCAATCCCTATCAAATTACCAATAGCATTTTTCACAGAACTACAACAAATGATTCTAAAATTTATATGGAAAAACAAAAAACCCTGAATAGCCAAAGCAATCCTGAGAAAGAAAAATGGAGCTGGAGGAATCAGACTCCCTGACTTCAGACTATACTACAAGGCAACAGTAATCAAAACAATACAGTACTGGCACAAAAACAGAAATATAAACAAATGGAACAGGATAGAAAGCCCAGAAATTAACTCTCACATCTATGGTCAACTAATCTATGACAAAGAAGGCAAAAATATACTATGGAGAAAAGACAGCTTCTTCAATAAGTGGTGCTAGGAAAACTGGACAGCTACATGTAAAAAAATGAAATTAGGACACTCTCTGATACCATACATAAAAATAAACTCGAAATGGATCGAAGACCTAACGTAAGGCCGAACACTATAAAACTCTTAGAGGAAAGCATAGGCAGAACACTCTTTGACATTAACTGCTGCAATATTTTTTTTTTAAACATCTTTATTGAAGTATAATTGCCTTACAATGGTGTGTTAGCTTCTGTTTTATAACAAAGTGAATCAGTTATACATATACAATATGTTCCCATATCTCTTCCCTCTTGCATCTCCCTCCCTCCCACCCTCCACATCCCACCCCTCTAGGTGGTCACAAAGCACTGAACTGATCTCCCTGTGCTATGCGGCTGCTTCCCACTAGCTATCTATTTTACATTTGGTAGTGTATATATGTCCATGACACTCTCTCACCTTGCCACATCTCACCCCACCCCCTCCCCATATCCTCAAGTCCATTCTCTAGTAGATCTGTGTCTTTATTCCTGTCTTGCCACTAGGTTCTTCATGGCCTTTTTTTTTTTCCCTTAGATTCCGTATATATGTGTTAGCATACTGTATTTGTTTTTCTCTTTCTGACTTACTTCACTCTGTATGACAGACTCTAACTCCATCCACCTCATTACAAATACCTCCATTTCATTTCTTTTTATGGCTGAGTAATATTCCATTGTATATATGTGCCACATCTTCTTTATCCATTCATCTGTCGATGGACATTTAGGTTGCTTCCATGTCCTGGCTATTGTAAATAGAGCTGCAATGAACATTTTGGTACATGACTCTTTTTGAATTATGGTTTTCTCAGGGTATATGCCCAGTAGTGGGATTGCTGGGTCGTATGGTAGTTCTATTTGTAGTTTTTTAAGGAACCTCCATACTGTTCTCCATAGTGGCTGTATCAATTTACATTCCCACCAACAGTGTAAGAGGGTTCCCTTTCCTCCACACCCTCTCCAGCATTTATTGTTTCTAGATTTTTTGATGATGGCCATTCTGACCGGTGTGAGATGATATCTCATTGTAGTTTTGATTTGCATTTCTCTAATGATTAATGATGTTGAGCATTCTTTCATGTGTCTGTAGGCAATCTGTATATCTTCTTTGGAGAAATGTCTATTTAGGTCTTCTGCCCATTTTTGGATTGGGTTGTTCGTTTTTTTGTTATTGAGCTGCATGAGCTGCTTGTAAATCTTGGAGATTAATCCTTTGTCAGTTGCTTCATTTGCAAATATATTCTCCCATTCTGAGGGTTGTCTTTTGGTCTTGTTTATGGTTTCCTTTGCTGTGCAAAAGCTTTTAAGTTTCATTAGGTCCCATTTGTTTATTTGTGTTTTTATTTCCATTTCTCTAGAAGCTGGGTCAAAAAAGATCTTGCTGTGATTTATGTCATAGAGTGTTCTGCCTATGTTTTCCTCTAAGAGTTTGATAGTGTCGGGCCTTACACTTAGGTCTTTAATCCATTTTGAGTTTATTTTTGTGCATGGTGTCAGGGAGTGTTCTAATTTCATACTTTTACATGTACTTGTCCAATTTTCCCAGCACCACTTATTGAAGAGGTTGTCTTTTCTCCACTGTATATGCTTGCCTCCTTTATCAAAGATAAGGTGACCATATGTGCGTGGGTTTATCTCTGGGCTTTCTATCCTGTTCCATTGATCTATATTTCTGTTTTTGTGCCAGTACCAAACTGTCTTGATTACTGTAGCTTTGTAATATAGTCTGAAGTCAGGGAGCCTGATTCCCCCAGCTCCATTTTTCGTTCTCAAGATTGCTTTGGCTATTCGGGGTCTTTTGTGTTTCCATACAAATTGTGAAATTTTTTGTTCTAGTTCTGTGAAAAATGCCAGTGGTAGTTTGATAGAGATTGCATTGAATCTGTAGATTGCTTTGGGTAGTAGAGTCATTTTCACAATGTTGATTCTTCCAATCAAGGAACATGGCATATCTCTCCATCTATTTGTATCATCTTTAATTTCTTTCATCAGTGTCTTATAATTTTCTGCATACAGGTCTTTTGTCTCCTTAGGTAGGTTTATTCCTAGATATTTTATTCTTTTTGTTGCAATGGTAAACGGGAGTGTTTTCTTAATTTCATTTTCAGATTTTTCATCATTAGTGTATAGAAATGGAAGAGATTTCTGTGCATTAATTTTGTATCCTGCTACTTTACCAAATTCATTGATTAGCTCTAGGAGTTTTCTGGTAGCATCTTTAGGATTCTCTATGTATAGTATCATGTCATCTGCAAACAGTGACAGCTTTACTTCTTCTTTTCCAATTAGGATTCCTTTTATTTCTTTGTCTTCTCTGATTGCTGTGGCTAACACTTCCAAAACTATGTTGAATAATAGTGGTGAGAGTGGGCAACCTTGTCTTGTTCCTGATCTTAGTGGAAATGGTTTCAGTTTTTCACCATTGAGGACAATGTTGGCTGTGGGTTTGTCATATATGGCCTTTATTATGTTGAGGAAAGTTCCCTCTATGCCTACTTTCTGCAGGATTTTTATCATAAATGGGTGTTGAATTTTGTCAAAAGCTTTCTCTGCATCTATTGAGATGATCATATGGTTTTTCTCCTTCAATTTGTTAATATGGTGTATCACATTGATTGATTTGCATATATTGAAGAATCCTTGCATTCCTGGGATAAACCCCACTTGATCATGGTGTATGATCCTTTTAATGTGCTGTTGGATTGTGTTTGCTAGTATTTTGTTGAGGATTTTTGCATCTATGTTCATCAGTGATATTGGCCTGTAGTTTTCTTTCTTTGTGACATCTTTGTCTGGTTTTGGTGTCAGGGTGATGGTGGCCTCATAGAATGAGTTTGGGAGTGTTCCTCCGTCTGCAATATTTTGGAAGAGTTTGAGAAGGACAGGTGTTAGCTCTTCTCTAAATGTTTGATAGAATTCACCTGTGAAGCCATCTGGTCCTGGGCTTTTGTTTGTTGGAAGGTTTTTAATCACAGTTTCAATTTCATTGCTTGTGATTGGTCTGTTCATATTTTCTATTTCTTCCTGGTTCAGTCTCGGCAGTTTGTGCATTTCTAAGAATCTGTCCATTTCTTCCAGGTTGTCCATTTTATTGGCATAGAGTTGCTTGTAGTAATCTCTCATGATCTTTTGTATTTCTGCAGTGTCAGTGGTTAGTTTTCCTTTTTCATTTCTAATACTATTGATTTGAGTCTTCTCCCTTTTTCTCTTGATGAGTCTGGCTAATGGTTTATCAATTTTGTTTATCTTCTCAAAGAACCAGCTTTCAGTTTCATTGATTTTTGCTATTGTTTCCTTCATTTCTTTTTCATTTATTTCTGACCTGAGCTTTATAATTTCTTTCCTTCTGCTGGCTTTGGGGTTTTTTTTGTTCTTCTTTCTCTAATTGCTTTAGGTGCAAGGTTAGGTTGTTTATTCGAGATGTTTCCTGTTTCTTGAGGTAGGCTTGTATTGCTATAAACTTCCCTCTTAGCACTGCTTTTGCTGTGTCCCATAGGTTTTGGGTCGTCGTATCTCCATTGTCATTTGTTTCTAGGTATTTTTTGATTTCCCCTTTGATTTCTTCAGTGATCACTTCGTTATTAAGTAGTGTATTGTGTAGCCTCCATGTGTTTGTATTTTTTACACATCTTTTCCTGTAATTGATATCTAGTCTCATAGCGTTGTGGTTGGAAAAGATACTTGATACGATTTCAATTTTCTTAAATTTACCAAGGCTTGATTTGTGACCCAAGATATGATCTATCCTGGAGAATGTTCCATGAGCACTTGAGAAAAATGTGTATTCTGTTGTTTTTGGGTGGAATGTCCTATAAATATCAATTAAGTCCATCTTGTTTAATGTATCATTTAAAGCTTGTGTTTCCTTATTTATTTTCATTTTGGATGATCTGTCCATTGGTGAAAGTGGGGTGTTAAAGTCCCTTACTATGATTGTGTTGCTGTTGATTTCCCCTTTTATGGCTGTTAGTATTTGCCTTATGTATTGAGGTGCCCCTATGTTGGGTGCATAAATATTTACAATTGTTATAACTTCCTCTTGGATCGATCCCTTGATCATTATATAGTGTCCTTCTTTGTCTCTTGTAATAGTCTTTATTTTAAAGTCTATTTTGTCTGATATGAGAATTGCTACTCCAGCTTTCTTTTGATTTCCATTTGCATGGAATATCTTTTTCCATCCCCTCACTTTCAGTCTGTATGTGTCTCTAAGTCTGAAGTGGGTCTCTTTTAGACAGCATATATATGGGTCTTGTTTTTGTATCCATTCAGCCAGTCTGTGTCTTTTGGTGGGAGCATTTAATCCATTTACATTCAAGGTAATTATCGATATGTATGTTCCTATTCCCATTTTCTTAAATGTTTTGGCTTTGTTATTGTAGGTGTTTCCCTTTCCTTGTGTTTCTTGCCTAGAGAAGTTCCTTTAGCATTTGTTGTAAAGCTGGTTTGGTGGTGCTGAACTCTCTCAGCTTTTGCTTGTCTGTAAAGGTTTTAATTTCTCCATCACCTCTGAATGAGATCCTTGCTGGGTAGAGTAATCTTGGTTGTAGGTTTTTCTCCTTCATCACTTTAAGTATATCCTGCCACTCCCTTCTGGCTTGCAGAGTTTCTGCTGAAAGTTCAGATGTTAACCTTATGGGGATTCCTTTGTGTGTTATTTGTTGTTTTTCCCTTGCTGCTTTTAATATGTTTTCTTTATATTTAATTTTTGATAGTTTGATTAATATGTGTCTTGGCGTGTTTCTCCTTGGGTTTTTCCTGTATGGGACTCTCTGTGCTTCCAGGACCTGATTAACTATTGCCTTTCCCATATTAGGGAAGTTTTCAACTATAATCTCTTCAAATATTTTCTCAGTCCCTTTGTTTTTCTCTTCTTCTTCTGAGACCCCTATAATTCGAATGTTGGTGCGTTTAAAATTGTCCCAGAGGTCTCTGAGAGTGTCCTCAGTTCTTTTCATTCTTTTTTCTTTATCCTGCTCTGCAGTAGTTATTTCCACCATTTTATCTTCCAGGTCACTTATCCTTTCTTCTGCCTCAGTTATTCTGCTATTGATCCCATCTAGAGTATTTTTAACTTCATGTATTGTGTTTTTCACCGTTGCTTGGTTCCTCTTTAGTTCTTCTACGTCCTTGTTAAATGTTTCTTGCATTTTGTCTATTCTATTTCCAAGATTTTGGATCATCCTTACTATTATTATTCTGAATTCTTTTTCAGGTAGACTACCTATTTCCTCTTCATTTGTTAGGTCTTGTGTGTTTTGACCCTGCTCCTTCATCTGCTGGGTGTTTTTCTGTCATCTCATTTTGCTTATCTTACTGTGTTTGGGGTCTCCTTTTCACAGGCTGCAGGTTCGTAGTTCCCGTTGTTTTTGATATCTGTCCCCAGTGGCTAAGGTTGGTTCAGTGGGTTGTGTAGGCTTCCTGGTGGAGGGAACTAGTGCCTGAGTTCTGGTGGATGAGGCTGGAGCTTGTCTTTCTGATGGGCACATCCACGTCTTGTGGTGTGTTTTGGGGTGTCTGTGGCCTTATTATGATTTTAGGCAGCCTCTCTGCTAATGGATGGGGCTGTGTTCCTGTCTTGCTAGTTGTTTGGCAAAGGGTGTCCAGCACTGTAGCTTGCTGGTTGGTGAGTGAAGCTGGGTCTTGATGTTGAGATGGAGATCTCTGAGAGATTTTTGCCGTTTGGTATTACATGGAGCTGGGAGGTCTCTTGTGGACGAGTGTCCTGAATTTGGCTCTCCCACCTCAGAGGCACAGCCCTGATGCCTGGCTGGAGCACCAAGAGCCTTTCATCCACACAGCTCAGAGTAAAAGGGAGAATAAATAGAAAGAAAGAAAGAAAGAGGCTATAATATAGTGAAGTAAAATAAAGCTATTATAAGGCAAAGCTATACAGACAAAATCTCACCCAGAAGCATATACATATACACTCACAAAAAAAGGAAAAGGGGAAAAATTAATATATCCTGCTCCCAAAGTCCACCTCCTGAATTTGGGATGATTCGTTTTCTATTCAGGTATTCAACACATGCAGGCACATCAAGTTGTTTGTGGAGTTTTAATCCGCTGCTTCTGAGGCTGCTGGGAGAGATTTCCCTTTCTCTTCTTTGTTCGCACAGCTCCCGGGGTTCAGCTTTGGATTTGGACCTGCCTCTGCGTGTAGGTCGCCTGAGGGCGTCTGTTCCCCGCCCAGACAGAACGGGGTTAAAGGAGCAGCTGCTTCGGGGGCTCTGGCTCACTCAGGCTGGGGGGAGGGAGGGGTACAGAGGAGGCGGGGTGAGCCTGCGGCGGCAGAGGCCAGCGTGACATTGCACCAGCCTGAGGCGCGCAGTGCATTCTCCTGGGAAAGTTGTTCCCAGATCACGGGACCCTGGCAGTGGCGGGCTGCACCGGCTCCCGGGAGGGGCAGTGTGGAGAGTGACATGTGCTCGCACACAGGCTTCTTGGTGGTGGCAACAGCAGCCTTAGCGTCTCAGGCCCGTCTCTGGGGCCCGCGCTAATCGCCACGGCTCGCGCCCGTCTCTGGGGTCCGTGCTGATCGCCGCAGCTCACGCCCGTCTCTGGAACTCATTTAGGCGGCGCTCTGAATCCCCTCTCCTTGCGTGCCGTGAAACAAAGAGGCAAGAAAAAGTCTCTTGCCTCTTCGGCAGCTGCAGACTTTCTCCCGGTCTCCCTCCCAGCCAGCTGTGGTGCGCTAACCCCTTCAGGCTGTTTTCACGCCGCCAACCCCAGTCCTCTCCCTGCGATCCGACCGAAGCCCGAGCCTCAGCTCCCAGTCCCGCCCGCCCCGGCGGGGGAGCAGACAAGCCTCTCGGGCTGCTGAGTGCTGCTCCGCGCCGAGACTCTGTGCGGGAATCTCTCCGTTTTTTTCCTCTGCGCCCCTGTTGCTGTGGGATCTGTGCTGATCGCCGCGGCTCACGCCTGTCTCTGGGGCTCGTTTAGGCGGCGCTCTGAATCCCCTCTCCTCGCGCACCAGGAAACAAAGAGGGAAGAAAAGGTCTCTTGCCTCTTAGGCAGCCGCAGACTTTTTCCCCGGACTCCCTCCCGGCTAGCTGTGGTGCACTAACCCCTTCAGGCTGTGTTCATGCCGCCAACCCCAGTCCTCTCCCTGCGATCCGACCAAAGCCCAATCCTCAGCTCCCAGCCCCTCCCGCCCCAGCAGGTGAGAAGACAAGCCTCTCGGGCTGGTGAGTGCTGCTCGGCGCCGATCCTCTGTGTGGGAATCTCTCCGCTTTGCCCTCCTCACCCCTGTGGCTGTGCTCTCCTCCATGGCTCCGAAGCTTCCCCCCTCTGCTGCCCGCAGTCTCTGCCCGCGAAGGGGCTTCCTAGTGCGTGGAAATCTTTCCTCCTTCACGGCTCCATCCCACTGGTGCAAGTCCCTTCCCTATTCTTTTGTCTCTGTTATTTCTTTTTTCTTTTGCCCTACCCAAGTACGTGGGGAGTTTCTTGCCTTTTGGGAGGTCTGACGTTTTCTGCCAGCGTTCAGTGGGTGTTCTGTAGGAGCAGTTCCACGTGTAGATGTATTTCTACTGTATCTGTGGGAAGGAAGGTGATCTCCGTGTCTTACTCTTCCGCCATCTTCTCTCCTCACGCAATATCTTTTTGATCCTCCTCCTAGAGTAATGAAAATAAAAATAAACAATGGGACCGAATTAAAGTTAAAAGCTTCTGCACAACAAAAGAAACCATAAACAAAACGAAAAGGCAACCCTCAGAATGGGAGAAAATATTTACAAAGCAATCGACAAATGATTAATCTCCAAAATATACAAATAGCTCATGCAGCTCTATGTCAAAAAACAAAGAACCAATCAAAAATGGGCAGAAGATCTAAGTAAACATTTCTCCAAAGAAGACATACAAATGGCTAAAAAGCACATGAAAAGATGCTCAACATCACTAATTATCAAATTTGAAATTAATTTATTAATTAATTATTTGAAACGCAAATCAAAACTACCATGAGGCATCACCTCGCACCAGTCAGAATGGACATCATCAAAAAGTCTACAAAAAATAAATGCTGGAGAGGGTGTGGAGAAAAGGGAACCCTCCTACACTGTTGGTGGGAATGTAAATTGGTATAACCACTGTGGAGAACAGTTTGGAGATTCCTTTAAAATCTAAAAATATAACTACCATATGATCCAGCAACCTCATTTTTGGGCATATACCCTGAGAAACCATAATCCGAAAGGATACACGCAGCCCAATGTTTATCGCAGCACTGTTTACAATAGCCAAGACATGGAGGCAATCTAGTAAGTTATGTGTTGATTTTCCCTTGTACTTTAATTGTATTATGTGTTGCATTTCCCTTGTATGTTAGTTGTATGTTATTTGTTGCTTTTCCCTTGCTGCTTTAATATTTTTTCTTTCTATTTAATTTTTGTTAGTTTGATTAATATGTGTCTTGGCCTTGGTTTTCTCCTTGGGTTTATCCTGTATGGGACTGTCTGCACTTCCTGGACTTGGGTGACTATTTCCTTTCCCATGTTTTGGAAGTTTTTGACTATAATCTGTTCAAATATTTTCTCAGACCCTTTCTCTTTCTCTTCTTCTTCTGGGACCCCTGTAATTCGAATGTTGGTGTGTTTAATGTTGTCTCAGACATCTCTGAGACTGTCCTCATTTCTTTTCTTTTTTTTTTCTTTATTCTGCGCTGTGACAGTTATTTCCACCATTCTATCTTCCAGCTCACTTATCCATTCTTCTGCCTGTTATCCTGCTACTGATTCCATCTAGTGTATTTTTCACTTTGGTTATTGTGTTGTTCATCACTGATTGTTTGGTGTTTTTTTCTTCTAGGTCCTTGTTAAACATTTCTTGTATCTTCTCAATCCATGCCTCCATTCTATTTTTGAGATCTTGGATCATCTTTACTATCATTACTCTGAATTCTTTTTCAGGGAGATTGCCTATTTCCTCTTCATTTATTTGGTCTTGTGGGTTTTTACCTTGCTCCTTCATCTGCAACATATTTCTCTGTCATCTCATTTTGTCTAACTTACTGTGTTTGTGGTCTCCTTTCCACAGGCTGCAGGGTCATTGTCTGCCCCCCCATGGGTGAGGTTGGTCCAGGGGCTTGTGTAGGCTTCCTGGTGGGAGGGACTAGTGCCTGAACTCTGGTGGGTGGAGCTGGGTCTTTTCCCTCTGATGAGCAGGGCCACATTGGGTGGTGAGTTTTGGGGTGTCTGTGAGTCTCATATGACTTTAGGCATCCTGTCTGCTGATGGGTGGGACTGTGTTCCTGTCTTGCTTGTTGTTTGGCATGAGGTGTACAGCACTGGAGCCTGCAGACAGTTGGGTGGAGCCGGGTCTTGGTGTCAAGATGGATACCTCCAGGAGAGCACACACCAATTAATATTCCCTGGGTCTGGGAATTCTTTGGCAGTCCAGTGTCCTGGACTCAGAACTCTCACCAATGGAAGCCACCTAAATGTCCATCAACAGAGGAATGGATAAAGAAGATGTGGTACATATACACAATGGAAGATTATTCAGCTATAAAAAAGAACAAAATAATGCCATTTGCAGCAACATGGATGGACCTAGAGATTGGCATACTGAGTGAAGTAAGTCAGACAGAGAAAGACAAATATCATATGATATCACTTATATGTGGAAGCTAAAAAACTGGTAAAAATAAACTTATTTACAAAACAAAAATAGAGTCACAGATGTAGAAAACAAACTTATGGTTACCAGGGGGAAAGGGGTGGGGGGAGAAATTGGGAGATTAGGATTGACATATACACACTACTATATACAAAATAAATAGCTAACAAAGACCTGATGTATAGCACAGGGAACTCTACTCAATACTCTGTAATGACCCATATGGGAAAATAATCTAAAAAAGAGTGGATATATGGATATATATAAGTGATTCAATTTGCTGTACAGCAGAAACTAACACAACATTGTAAATCAACTATACTCCAATAAAAATTTTAAAAAATAAATATGATTTGTGTTGGCATGAATTTCTTTGGTTTTATCCTAGTTGGGGTATGGTCAAGTTTCTGATTCTGTGGGTTTATCTTATACCAAATTTGGGATATTTTAATCCTTTATTTGTCCAAATACATTTTCAATGTCTCTTTTATTCCCCAATCTTTCTAGGGCTCAATGATACAGATCTTAGATCTTTTATGATCATTTCAGATCACTGAGGCTCTGTTTTTGTTGTCATTTTTCTTTTCAGTCCGTTTGCTGTCTTGTTCAAACTGAGTACATTCTGTTACCTATTTCCATGCAGTCTGTATTCTGTCATGTTCATGCTCCTACTGAGCCCTCCCAGCAAATCCTTTACTTTGGTTTTATATTTTTCAGTTCTATAATTTCTATTTGGCTCTTTTCCCTTAAGTTCTGTTTCTTTTCTGTGCTCTTGTTTTTTTGTGTGTTTTTTTTTTTCTTTTCATTTGTTCCAAGGGAATTCTTATCGACTTGTTTAAGCAATTCTCTGATGGCTGGTCTAATATTTTTGTCAGACAAAACCGACTTCTCAAGTTCATCTCAGTGTGGTGTCTCTTGACTGTCTTTTTCATTTGTCATGATTTTCCTGATTTTTGGTATGACTTTTTACTATATTCTGAATATTTCAGATATTATGTTACAATATAATATGTTATATTATATTATGTTAAACCTGGTATTTTAGCACCAGTCACCTTGTTTAAGTTTAGTGTGTAGGCGTGGAAGCCCTCCAGTGTTCTGCTGACTTCCCCATTCTGAGCAGATCAAACCAGCTGCAGCAAGTGGGTGGGGGCAGGGCTGTTGGGTTCCACCCGGAAATGCTCTTGTGAACAGATCAGCTGCCACTGCCCCTGATAGATGGTTTTGTAATAGGAAAGAACAAATCTGACTCAATACTGGATCCGTTGCCTCTACTTTTACCTTTGTATTCTATTGCTTTCGCTATAAATTAATCACTAAATGGATGTTGTCTATAGCTAAAAGTATACATAATGACTCATCCCTGGGAACCCTGCCTCCCATGCCTGAGTGTTAAGCTAAAATATGTTGTTTAGCTCACAAGAAGCATCCTGACCAGGCCCACCCATGAACGGCTGCAGGAAAGAAGAAATTAACACAACACTTCCAGAGTCTGGTCCAAACCAGGAAATATTTGCAACAATTTACCACCTTTTTTACTTTACCTCTTCCTCTCTGTTTTATAAAAGAAACTAGCATCCAAACCCAGGCAAGATGGTTCTTTGGAACACTAGTTCATCAGCTTCTCAGTCTGCTGGCTTTCTGAATAAAGTCATTATTCCTTACCCCAACAACTGTCTTTTGATTCATTGACCTGTTGTGTGGCAAGCAGCATGAGCTCGGACTCAGTAACAGTTTTACCACCACATGCCCTCTGGGTATTCCATGTACTGGTCTTTTGGTCATTCAATGAAGATTTCCTTGCTTCCCTTCTCCCCCTTTTTTTCTCTTGTCTATGGCTAAGTTATAAGATTCTCTTGCACCCAGTCTGACTTGTATAGCAGATAAAATTAAAACCCAGCCACTCATTGCAATGTCATTCTTCAAATCCTTAGACTGTAGCCAGTATTCCTTCCTCTCTTCACCTTTGAGACACCTTTTGTAATTACTTGTTGTATTATTTCCAGTGTATTTGTCTCGAGAGGAGAGGGGCAGGGTCTGTGCCATCTTGTTATGAGCTGGAGCATTGCCATACTTTCTTCCCAACTGTTGTTCAGGCTGATCAACTTCAATGCCACATACAGACAACCATTTTGCAAAGACTTCTCCACCAACACCTACAATGGGGTAAGATCTAATTCTTAAATGAATATCTCATTCTATATAACTCATAATAGTACTGCTTTGATTTAAAACCTGACCAGAACAAAAATAGATTTTGGAAGACAGTAAAATGTTAAGAGCCTGATATTCACAATAATATACTAATTTTTAAAAATTCGATAGTATATGTCTAAAATAATTAAGGAATATCTTAAATGCCCTTATATTCCAATATCAAACAATGACCTCTTTTAAAACATCTCAAGGGCCAAATGATTCTTTTATTTTATCATTCAAAAAGAAAATGGATATATCCTATGTTATGCAAACCATTCCATGGAACACAAATCATGGGAAACTCCCACCACATTTTAACAACACAGAGTAATAACCCAGATACCAAAACTCGAAAAAATTATATGCAAAAAAATTCTATAGACCAATACATCATATAAAGATTGAGATACACATTGCAAACATCATGGTTGCAAACATTGTTACTGTATTAATGTCAATAAATTGTTCACTTTAAAATGGCAAATTTTATTTTACATGAATTTCACCTTAAAAATACTTTAAAAACTTAAAGGATAACTGGAAGATTAAAACTAATAGGAATACTTTTAAATAGAAGAGAGAGAGAGCACTTTAAGGATTGACTCACACAATTATGGCAACTGGCGAGTCCAGATTCTGCAGGGTGGACCAGCTGGCTGGAAACCCAGGAGAGCTGATGCTGCAGTTCCAGTCTGAAGTTTGCTGTAGAATCAGAATGAACCAATGTTTTAGATAAAAATCCGAAGGCAGGCTGCCAGAAATTCTTTCTTACTCAGAACAGGACTATGTTTTTGTTCTGTTTGGGCCTTCAACTGATTGGATGAAGCCCACACACATTAAAGAGGGAAATCTGCTTTACTCAAAGTCTAACAATTTAAATGTTAATCTCGTCTAAAAATACCCTCATAGAAACACCCAGAATAATGTTTGACCAAATATCAAGACACTCAGTAGCCAAGACAAATAAAATTAACCCGACAACTGTTAATCCAACAAATATTAGTGAAGAGACAAAATAAAGAAGATATAAGAAGAGAAGCCGTAATTTCATAGTAAGTTTTAAAACATATATACAAAATAACTGCAATAGTAACTTCAAAGTTGTCAGTAATCAAAGTCGTCAAGATTCTGTTCCCACAGTATATATACAGAGTGCAGGGGGATGGGTCAAAGAAGTTGACATGTATTTTCTAATTTTTAACAGTACAAATGTGTTACCTGGAAAGAGAAAGAAAGAAAGAAAGAAAGAAAGAAAGAAAGAAAGAAAGAAAGAAAGAAAGAAAGAAAGAAAGAAAGAAAGAAAGAAAGAAAGAAAGAAAGAAAAGAAAGGAAGAAGGAAGGAAGTAAGGAAGGAAGAAGAAGGAAGGAAGAATGAGAAAGGAAAGAACAGAAAAGAAAAGAACAGAACGAAGAAAGAAGTAAGAAAGAGAAAGAAAGAAGGGAGAGAGGGAGGGAGGGAAGAAGGAAAGAAGGGAGGGAGAAAGAAGGAAAGAATAAGAAAAGAAGAAGTAAAGAAAGGAGGGAGGGATGAGGAAGGAAAAAAGGGAGGGAGAAGGAAGAAAGAAAGAAAGAAAGTATAGAAAGAAAGAAAGAAAAAAGTAGGAAGAGGAAAGAACAGAAAGAAAGGAAGGAGGGAAGGGAGGCTATTTTAATCATACACAAAAGAAAAATCCAAAGGATAATTGAGGCTTATTTAATAAAGGATTTTTCATCAATTATTTTGAGGAAAATATTAAATTCTCACCTCTTACTGTGTATCAACATAAACTTTTAGTTTATTTAAAAATTAAGTATGAAAAGTGAAACTGTTAGAAACTAGAAGTTATTGAGGTAAATTGCTATGTAATCCTGGGATGAGAAAAGACATTATAAGCATGAAAATAATAAGAAAGTATTTACAAGTTAAATATTTGTGGGGTTCAATCTCCTTACTCATTGTCCCCAGGAAACTTGGGTTGAGCGAAGGTCCCTGGACTTTTCCTGGGAGATGCTTATTTTAGGTTAGTAGGGCAGGGAGAGCAGAAGAAGTGCTCTGGAAGCCACCTCAGCTACTTAGCCAGGACATTAGTGTCCTCAGTTCTGCAAACGGTGGCAGTGGAATGTTGGCTATTACCAGGCCACTCACAGATCTTGTTTTTCCCAAGATTCTGGCCCACCTAGGGAAACATGATCTTTGATTATAACATTTTGAAGAACACCACAAACATCACTAAAGAAGGAGTATAAATGGGTTATAAGGTGAAAGCCTGTAATGAACCCAAAATGTAATTACTTTAGACTTCTTCTAGGAAGGATAGATACAGGAAAGATGGATGGGGAAGAACAAGATTCATGATAGGCTGCATCAGTGTGAGATTTGCAAAATGCTTCCTCTTTCGATGGACTTCAGTTTCTCCAAGGGGAATTAATAACTTCATCAATATTTAGTTCAGTTACAGTCAATAGATATTTCTGCATGCCTGCTATATGCTGGCTGCAATACCAGGTGCTGAGGATACAGATGAGGGATGCAGTATCCACTGTGTTCACCACCTTAGCCAGAGAGACACATATATATGCAAATATGTTTTACAGGACAAGTGATTTCACAAGAAAGCAAACGATTTTTGCTAAATCAATACTAAATTATGTCTGGTGACTATAGACTCCCAACTCCAGTGTTTTTGTTGTCTTTATTATTGTTGTTTGTTTCGTTAAATTGTAGATTTCTTCCTTCATATAAAGAAGTCCAGAGTTGGCTGTCCAGGGCTGTGATACAAGCTGTAGGAAGACACAAGAGACCCAGGCCACTTCCTTCTGCTTCACTATCTTGGTGTGTGTCTTCCTTCCTCAAGGTTGCAACATAGCTGCTGCAGCTCCAACCTTATATCTGAGTTCCAAAAAGGAAAAGGGGGAAGGTCAAGCAACAAAAAGAACACTCTCCCTCAATTTCCCAGAAGCCTCATCCAATGATATCCACTCACATATCATTGACTAGTCTTACTGCAATGGAGTATGGGAAATTTAGTCTTGTAGCTGAGCACATTGACACTGAATAAATCAGGATTTGTACTAAGTATATCAGTCAGGATTCAGTCACAGAAACAGAATCACTATAAGTTATATAGAATAAGAGGTTTATTAACAGGATTAGACCATTTGCAATTGCAGACAGTAAAGTATGTAGGCTTTTGTTTTTTTGTCCAGTTTTCATTCTGAGTCTAAAGCCAGCTTGGCCATCAGACAAGAAAGAAAGGTGGATGTGACATGGGGCATTGCAAGGACAAAGCAGAACCTGTGAAGTGAGCATGAGGAAAACTGAAATCTATGAGGATAAAGTGGAACCTGCATATGCCTCTCACTCCCTCCAACCTTAATGACATGGGTGACCTGAGGGAAAAGTCAGTGCCCTTTGCCAAGGAGTGATGTATGCACTCTGCCCAGAACTCAGAGAAGTTGAAGGAGGCGGTCTGGTAGAACTGCAGGAGCCATGATCTAACAATGTAAGCCAAAAAGGCAGTGACTACACACATGAGAGTATAGCACCAGCATCCTATGCAAACTTCAGAACATAAAAAAATGCCCACTGCTTCACCTCTGCCTTGCAAATCTTACACAGGTTATTTTCTGGTGAACCCTTATCCAAAACCATACACAAAGAAATTTGGGAAAGGTAGTTCCAATTTAGCTAAGTCGACATAGTTCAAAACTATCCCATCAAGATAGAAGGGATAATAGCTATTGTGTAGGCAAGGAGCCACGTCCTCCACAGAAAGATGGAAGAAGCATAGGATATCCAGGGAAGGATGCTAATGAGCCAGCTCTGGGTTGTGAAGAATGACATGTTTTCCAAATTCAGGGGAATATTCTCCGATGGAAATTATAGCATGTGCCAAAGAGGAAGAAAACACAATCTGAGTTCTACAGGTGCTTCCACATTGCCAAAGCATAAAATAGGAGTGGGTTTGGGGGAAGAAGAGGAGAGAAAGCTGAGGACCATAGAATCATTTTCACCTTCGTTTAATTTATATAACCTCATAACATAAGGGAAAACATCATAACTCTTAACACTTCCATGTTTGACAGGACCTCGACCCCCTTGCCAAGCATGTGAGGCTGCAGTTATCAGTTAGGATTGGATCCGGCTATAAGGAATAGATGTTCAAATGACAGAAGCTTAAATATGTATAGTTTTATTTGTCACATATTGCAAAACATCTAGGAGTAGTTCAGGACAGATGTGATACCTGACCAGTGACATTGTACTATTTCAATATTTGTGCTCTGCATACTCTCTGAGTGTCTTAGATTGGGTACCCTGGAAAAAGATCAGACTGCAGAGGGTTCACTGGGAAGAGCTTTTGGGAGATACAGCAGTAAGGTCATGAGGAAGGCAGGTCTGGGTAAAGGGAGGAGCTGAACAGCAAAATGGTTGCAGCTGATGACTCAGCCAATCCTACTAGAGCCCTAGAACTGGGTTGTTCTTATCCCAAATGAAGATACAGCAGTGACGTCTCCATATCTCTGCTTCAGCCATCACCTTCATTGTACTGGTCCCTGGAAAGTTCATTGCCATCACCTTCCCCTGGGGAGCAGGAGAGGTAACTCTAAGTGGGCAGTTCCCTTAGGCCAAGGGAAATTCCTAACCAGTGAGGCAGTTGTATCCTCAGCTACTACTCTCAGTACCTGGAAGACAGATGTGTGGATCCTCAAGAACATGTCTTGGAGGAGAACCCCAGAATCCACTACAGTTGACAAGGTTTCATCCTCATGCATGTCACGTAAAGGTCACAAGGTGGCTGCTGTGCCTCTTAACCTCTCATCCCCTTCCAGGCAGGTTCTAAAGTTGCAAATTGGCAGAGAGACTTTTTCCCAGCAAGGCTGTACCAATTCATGTATGAATATATGCCCTCCTAAGGGATTTCTACCAACATTTAGTTTGCTGGTAGAACTTTGATCTATCATCAACCCTACCATCTGGAAGCTGAGAGTTTAAAGTTAAGGATATGCTGAAGACCATACACAACATCTAAGTTACTAAGTTAAGTTAGTAAAGGAAGGGGGTGGACATTTGGAAGGCAGCTAGCAGGTCTGACACCAGCATGTGATGACAGTAAAATAAATTAAATAGACCTGAGCCCCACCCATCTTAAATTCAGGACTCAATTGGCAAGGGTTCTAGGAAAAAAGAATCATCCTACACTACCAGCATAAAAGAACATTGGAACACAACTTTGAGGAATAATTTGTCTATACGCATTAATGATAAAAATGTTCATGACCTTCAGCCTAGAACTCCTCATCCGGGAATAGATTCTAGAGAAACTGTAGCACATGGATGAGTAAAGGAGACATGCATATGGATATTCATCTCAGCATGGTTTATAACTGCAAAGCATATCTAGAAAATCTTAACGTCAAAGGTAGAAATGGATGATTAGTGTGCAGTAAGTTTATACAAATCACAATTCACAGATATTTCTTGAGGTACCATTAAATGTTGGACTTGGTTGCCTCTTTTTCAGGGGTCTGAGGAGTTGGTCAAGAAGACCTGGTCCGTCCATATTGTTCTGTGGTTGGTCCTGTCAATTCTTTATGGGTCTGATTTTTTAAAAAAATTTTATTGAAGTACAGTTGATGTACAATATAAGTTACACATTATATAAGGTGTACAATATACTGATTCACAATTTTTAAATGTTATATTCCATTTAATTATCATGAAATATTTGCTATATTCCCTGTGTTGCACAAAATATCCTTGTAACTTATTTATTTTATACGTAATAGTTTGTACCTCTTAATTCCTTACCCATATATTGCCACCCTTCCCTCTCCCCACTGCTAAGCACTAGTTTGTTCTCTATTACTGTGAGTCTGTTTCTTTTTTGTTATATTCACTAGTTTGTTGTACTTTTTCCACATATAAGTGATATCATACAGTATTTGTCTTCCTTTGTCTGATTTATTTCACTTAACGTAATACCCTCCAAGTCCATCTGTGTTGCTACAAATAGCAAATTTTCCTTCTTTTTATGGCTGAGTAGTATTCCATTGCATATATACCACATCTTCTTTATCTATTCAGCTGTTAATGGATGCTTAGGTTGCTTCCATATCTTGGCAGTTGTAAACAACTTTCTTATGAACATTGGGGTGCATGTATCCTTTCTAAATAGTGTTTTTGTTTTTTGCAGATATATATTTCTAGGTCTACTTTTACTCAAAAAACTCCTACTTTTTACTTTCTTAGAGTTGAGGCAAAACTTTAATTTGACTGAATGCATTGTGTCCTGGAAGTCATTGTTAGTGTTGTATATCAGAAAATACAGCATAGAGAATAAACAAAGCAGGTATGGTCCTCAGAGTTGTGGTTCCGCATCCCAGCTGGCAGCTGCTATAATCCCTGGGTCAGGCAGTGCACATGTCCAACCAGTCACCATTAATTATTATTAATTGCTTTAATTGAAGCCAATTACTAGATCAGTGAGAATGACTGAGGGGTCTTGTACGTTGGAACAGAAAATGGAAAAAACCCGACAGCATAACTGTCTCAAATTCCAAAAGAAGTAACTTAATTCATCAATTTTATTATTTACATGCTTCTTAAGTCAAAATCATTTGTTTTTAAATGTTTTTTCTTGTGGATTCAAAATTATATATTCAATTTAATTATATCTGACTATAAATTACATAATGACATATTAATTCTTTTTTTCTTTATAAATAAACTGTTCAACAATAAATGGCCTGTTCTGTATAAGTAGAATTGTTCTCACTTGTGATTTGTGATATTTGAAAATTCAGTTTTCAAATATCCATGCTGAATGCTGAATTTAATAAGAATGAAATGTAAGATACTAAACATCAAATGCTATCAAGATATGATCTGACTGACCTCCTACCAGAGACAGTAGAGGATAAATGGGAATTGTCACAAACTCCAAAAAAACAAACAAAAAACACTCACAATGCAATGAGACCTCATTTATTTCTTCAGAAAGAAACTGAGAAAATGGAAGAGTCAAGACCAGACATCTGAGTCGTCAAAAACACCTGCTACTTGCTGTGTTGAGATGTTAAAGCCTATTTCAGATTCTCTTTACTCTTGCTTTAGAAACAAATCTAACAACTGGTTATGGGAGCACTTATCCCACACTATTCATCTTTACTGGTGGGCTCTCCTGACTCATCCACGTACCCTGGAGGAAACAGCTTTCCCATGCCTTCAGGAGAAGTGTTTTCTGCTTAAGAGTTTAAGCCAGTGCCCAAGGGTTCACCCTCTGATTGCCTGGCCAGCTGGGTCCGAGGCACATCAGCAGGTGGGGAGAGCACACAGGGGGTGCATGTCGCCACCCATATAGATTCCATCCTCTATTCCTACTATTTCCAACTCATCCTTCAAGAACTGGTCCCGAGTTCCCCTCTGCAGAAGGTTTTCCTGAAGGGCCAGGTGGCTGGGGTCTCCCTGCCCTCTGTGGGAACGCCAGACCAGAGAACATCTTTGGCCATCTCTTTCCCTCAGTGGCAGCAGAAAAGACCACCTGCGTGTACCCTGCCAAACAAGAAGGCCAACACGTTATGACTGGGATTTTACTGAAGGAAAACAATTTTCAAAAATATTGGAAACATTGGCTTTCAGATGTTGTAACTGAGGTGGGATCCCGTGGAGATGGGAAGCAGGACCAGCTTCTTCGGTCTTGCTCAAGGACACGGTGAGAAGTGAATTTTATCAGGCAGAGGGAGCAGGGGTGAAAGAGAAGACAGGAGAGGCTTAGTGAAGAAAACACTTATCAGCTCACTGGGCTGTTTGCTCGGTGCCCCGCCTCCTGCCAAAGAGATTTGGGCCATCAGGGTGGTTATCAGTCTGTGTACCTTTATGGGATTGAGACCAACCAGGAGCAATGTCATTACAGCTGTGTGAGTGGGTGGGTGTGTGTGAGCATCTGTTTATGCATACACACACCTGGACAGTCAGGAAGCGAAGACATGACCTTGTTGGACAAGCATAAAATTGCAAACTAATTTTTCAGATATAATATTGCTTCATGAATAATCAGGACATTTCTTAACCTCAGGGTATGATTTGAAATTGGAGTATGGCCATATGGCATTCTTATGCAGCAGTAACTCTATCAATAGTGGCTCCAGGAATATAATTATTTTCTAAAGAAGTGGACCATGTTAAAGGTTTTTTTTTTTTTTCCCAAATACTACTAGGTATAATAGTGAGCTATGGCCCAATGGGACAAGAATTCCTTGGCACAGACAGTTTAGACTAGAAATCCCACTCAGTTAATGACAAATCTGGACAGCTTCTCACAGTTGCATCCTTTCTCCACCTTTTAGACTCAATTTTCAGATGATAGTTGCTCTTCTACTCTTACCACCTTCCTCAAGTTAGTGGAGACTCACACACATGCTTTAGTGAATAGAACATTTAATGCCCTGCTGCTTGATTTGTGGTTTTCAGATCATCTAATCTGAACATAAGAGTGTTGATTTTCCGTCTGCAGAGACTCAGGTACACAAACACAGTGGTAATGAGAGCACTCCTTGAGCACTTTGTCCATTCCCAGTTTAGTTTCTGCCCTGTAAATATACGTGGGCCTGGCACCCTTGGTATCAACAGACCTTCCCAAATTCCCCTCAGCAGGAGAGTCAGGGCTGTGAACCAGGCATGTCGGTGGAGTGTCTCTACTACCAAACAACATACAACTTGGGACAGGTCACTTAGCTACTTAGAAATTGTCATGACACTGTGTCAGCTCACCTTTCAATGCTGTGGAGAATTGAGAGATGGCCTTTGTCACTCTAGGTTATTTTGCATCTAACTCATTTACATCCTGTGAATCTGTCAGTGTGAAGCAAGCACAAGACACTTGACTGTCAGGAGATGATGTATAGACACTCTTTATCCTTACCTCTCTTCTTGGCATTGTCTGTTCCAACCCTGCAGAGTCACTCATGGGGAGAGTGGAGTCCTCTAGTGCACAAAGATTCTCCTCCAGCACTCATTGCTCACTGGGCACTGATGGGTGGTCTGTGTGGTCTCTAGCAGATACTGAACTCCACATTCAAGCTACTCTCTCCTAGATGCTTCCTCTGGATTGAAATCCACTTCCACTCCACTCCACTCCTTTATGTTACATTTAAGTATTATTACCATTCCTCGGGGAGCACAGAAGCAAATTATACAGTGTGGTCAACATTTACAAAAATCTTTTGGCCCTACATCAACTTTATTGAGATATAATTTACATGCAATAAAATTAGGAGGTTATATAATCTGATGAATTTGATAAATGTATACTCCTGTCTAATCAACATCCTGATCAAGATACAGGACTTTATACAACCCCAGAAAATTCTTTCATGCTCCTTTATAGGCAATTCCCCCACCTCAGTCAACCACTTTTCTGATTTCTTTCATCACAGTATAGTTTTGCCAATTCTAGAGCCTTGTGTAAATTGTATTTTATAATATATACTCTTTCTGAACATAATACTTTTGAGATCCATGTTGCTATATGTCTTAAGAGTTCATTAATTTTCATCGTGGAGTAGTGTTTTATTGTATGGAAGCCAAAATTTGTTTATGCATTCACTTGTTGATGACCAAAAAAAAGTTGTAAGAATGTGTGATGGGGCTTCCCTGGTGGCGCAGTGGTTAAGAATCTGCCTGCCAATGCAGGGGCACAGGTTCAAGCCCTGATCTGGGAAGATCTCACATGCTGCGGAGCACCTAAGCCCATATGCCACAGCTACTGAGCTTGCACTCTAGAGCCCGTGAGCCACTACTACTGAGCCCATGTACCTCAACTATGGAAGCCCATGCGCCTAGAGCCCATGCTCCTCAACAAGAGAAGCCGCCGCAATGAGAAGCCCCCGCAACCCAATGAAAAGTAGCCCCCACCCACCGCAACTAGAGAAAGCCCACTTACAACAACAAAGGCCCAATGTAGCCAAAAATAAATAAAATAAATAAATGTATATAAAAAAATAAAGCTATACCCCAAATGCTCAGATTTCAATCAAGAATCCCTCCTCATACCAAGAGCCAGAAAGACCTCTAACTGAAAAAGACAATCCATAGATATCAGTACCAATATATAGAGATGTTAGAAATATCTGACAAAGCAATCATGAGAAAGATGCTTCTAAGAGAACATTTGGGAAACAAATGAAATAGTAAAAAATAACAATTCTCAGAGAAGAAAACAAATATATAAAGAAAATCTAAATGGAAATCATGGAATTGAAAAACACAATAGCCCAAATAAAAAGCTCAGTGGGTGGAATCAATAACAGAATGGACAGGACAGAAGAAAGGGTCACTTGGAAGACAGAAATTATACAATCTGAAGAACAGAGAGAAAATAGACTGAAAAATTAAGATCCTAAGAAACTCATTTAAAAAAATATAATAGAATATCGAATCATACCATAGAAGTCACAGAAGGAGAGAAGAAAGAGGATGAGACTGTACGTAAAGAAATACTGGATGAAAAGCTCCCAAATTTGGAGAAAAAAGGCATAAACCTACAGATTCATCAATCTGGTTGACACCAAACAAAATTAAACTAAAGAAATCCACATCTAAAATATGACACAAATGAACCTGTCTATGAAACAGAAACAGACTCATTGACACAGAGAAAACAGACTTATGGTTGCCAAGGGAGAGGTTGTGGGGTAAGGATGGATTGGGAGTTTGGGATTAGCAGATGCAAACTATTATACATAGAATGGATAAACAACAAGGTCTTACTGTACAGCACAGGGAACTATATTCAATATCCTGTGATAAACCATAATGGAAAAGAATATGAAAAAGAATGTATATATGTATGTAAACTGAATCACTTTGCTGTATAGTAGAAATTAACACAACATTGTAAATCAACTATACTTCAATAAAATAAATTTAAAACAAAAACAAACTAAAGAAATCCACACCAAGATAAGTCATAGTTAAAGTCCTGAAAACTAAAACCGAGAAAAAAAATATTTAGATTAATGAGAGACAAATGCAACTAACCCATAGGAGAAAAGCAATATAATCCATGAATATAGTTGAAAAATTCTTAACAAAATATAGAATTTAGTAATTTTTTTTTAAATTACATACTGTGATAAAGTGTAGTTTATTCCAAGGATGCAAGGCATATGATATTTGACAATTAATCAATGTAATCCACCATATAAACATGCTAAAGAAGAAAAAACATTCATATTAATTGATGCAGAAAAAGCATTTGACAAAATTTAACAATCACTCATGATAAAAACTCTCAGAAAATAAGAATAAAAGGAAACTTCCTCATCTTAATAAACAGCATGTACAAACTATCGCTATCATTTTACTTAATGGTAAAAGACTGAACAAAAGTAAGGATGTCTACTCTCATCACTCTTATTCAACCTAATGCTTCAAGTTTTAGGCAGTGTAAGAAAGCAATACATGAAAATAAAAGACCACCAGGTTGCAAAGGAATAAATAAAATTACTACTATTGCAGTTGTCATGATTGTCTACATAAAAAATCCCAAGGAATCTGCCAAAAACTCCTAGAATTATTAAGTGATTTCAGTGACATTGCAGTTTTCTAGATCAACATAAAAGTTAATTGTACATACATGCATACATATTAGCAATGAACACATGGAGACAAATTAAAATAAATTAAAAATAAAATAATAAAATTTTAAAATCACAAAATATGAAATATGTAAGTATAAATTTAGGAAAGCAAGTGCAGGACTTGTATGCTGACAACTGCAAAATGTTAATGAAATGAATCAATGAGCATCTAAATAAAAGGAGAACCATACCATGATCATGAATTAGAAGACTTAGCACAACAAAGATGTCAGTTCTCCTCAAACAGATACACGAGGTAGTGACAATTCCTTTTCAAAATCCCTGTAAGACATTTTCGTAGATAGAGACAAGATTATTCTAAAATTTATATTGAAAGGCAAAAGAACTAAAATTTCTAAAAGAATTTTGAAAAATAAAAACCACGTGGAAAAATCAGTCTAACTGGTGTCAAGACTTCTTATATATGTACAGTAACAAGACCAAGTGATATTGGCAGAAGCATAGTCACAAAGATTAATACTTGATCCAAGTGGGCTTTAAAAGGTTGATACTTAATTTCCAAATATTTGCAAAATTTTGAGCTATCTTTCAGTTATTGATTTCTAGTTTAATTCCACTGTGATCTGAGTATATACTTTGTCTGACTTTTATTCTTTGAAATGTGTTATATGTGGTTTAGGGCCTGGATGGGGTGCATCTTAATGGATGTTTCATGTAAGCTTGTGAAGCATGTGTATTCTGCTGTTGTCATATAGAATATTTTATAAATGTCAGTTATATAATATTGATTTGTACTGCTGTTCAGGCTTCCTTATTTTTTTACATAGGTGAAAAAGAAATTCAATGGAGGAAAAAGAGCCTTTTCAACAAATGTAAATAAAGCAATATGGCATCATAGGCAAAGAAAAATGAACCTCAATGTAAACCTTACACCTTATGTGAAATTTAATTAAATGTATCACAGACTTAAACATAAAATTTTAAACTATAAAAAACTTTGGAAAACAATATAGGAGAAAACCTTGACACCTATTTCTAAACAAAGAGATCTTTCATTTGACAACAAAAGCACAATCCATAAAAGGAAAAATGATAAATCAGATCTCATCAAACTTAAATATTTTGGTCTGTAGAAAACCCTTTTAAGAAAATGAAAAAATAAAATATATACCAAGATAAAATATTGGTAAACCACATACAAATCCTACAAACAACTAAATCCTAGAATCTATAGAATCTATCTATCTATCTATCTATCTATATATATATATATATATATATATATATATATATATATACACATCTCAAACTCAGATTTAAAGAAATAAACAATTCAATTAGGAAAATGGGCAAAAAGCATGAAGAGATATTGTATCACAGAGAGGCTATACAGATGGAAAATAAGCACAGGAAAATATATTCACATTCATTGGTCATCAGGAAAATACTAATTAAAACCACAATGGGATATCACTACACAACTATCAGAATGTCTAAAATATAAAATAGTGACAACACCAAATATTAGTGAGAATAAAAAGAAACTGGATCACTGACATATTGTTCGTAGGAATGTAAAGTGGTCCAATCACTTGAAAAACATTTGGGAGTTTCTTGGAAATGACTAAATATGTAACAACCAATGACCCACCAAATTCACTGAGAAAATTCCCAGAGAAATAAAGACTTATGTTTACATAACAATCTGTACACAAATGCTTACAGAAGCTTTTTTTTTTATAATGCAAAACTGGAAACAACCCAGATGTCATTCATAAACTGTGATACATCCATACAATGATACAATACTTAGCAGTAACTATGAAAAGACTATTGAAGCCCTCAACATGTATGAATCTCCAAAGAATTATTCTGAGTGAAAAAAGCCAAAGGTTACATATTGTACGATTCCATTTAAATAACATCTTGAAATGGGAAAATTATAGAAATGGAGATAAGGATTAATGAGGGAGCAGAGGCAGGAGGGAAGCAGGTGCGGCTGTTAAAGGGCAGACAATGTATGGGATCCTTGTGGGGATTTAAATGTTCTGTATTGTGATTGTATCAATGTCAATATCCTAGGTGCTGTATTTAACTATAGTTTTTCAAGGTGTTATTATGAAGGAAATTGGGTAAAGTACATACAAGATCTCTATATTATTTCGACTGTCCAATTTCAACAGTTATCCACAAATAAAAAGTTTAATAAAAGAAGCTCTCCACACCAGCCATCCCATCCACACAGTTCTATACTCTAGACAACGACACATAGATTAAAGTGTATTTTCTTAATTTATATTATTTTCTTAGAGTTTAGTGACATATTCAGTTTATTACCATTTTGGATAACAGTTTCTTGCATAGAACCAAGCTTTGGGCCATTCTCTTATCACCAATGAGTCAACTGAGGCATGAAATTTGCCTTTTGCCTAAATTAAATACCAAAATGCAAGACACATCTTAGTAAAACTATTTTGTTAGCAGAAAACTGGCTCCAGTAATTAAAATGTTTAATATAAACCACATATTTCTATATAAATATTAATTAGGATGATCTAGTACACTTTATCAAATATTTTTTGGTTGTCTGTTCTTTGCCAGGCACTCATGATATAAGGGTGGATAGCACATGCTCTGTGCCTTTGAGGTACTCACAATATTGTGACACAGGAGTTAAGTGTACAACATGGACCCTTCTATGAGACAAAAAGAACACAGGAGAAAGATGATCAACTTCCTGAGAGGGTCAGGGGAAGCTTTAGTAAAGAAGGATGATCAGAGTTGCATCTGTAAGAATGACTTAGAAATGTACTCTATTAACAGGGAGGGGAATTGAATTTTAAGAGGAATGAATGTCATATAGAAATTGACAAAAGCATGGGGTAGCAATTGGTGGTGATGATGGTGGTGGCAGCGATTGTAATAGTGGTGACAGTAATGCTCACCAGTGACAGTGGTGGTGCTGGAGTTGGTGGTGGCCTCGTTGTTGGTAGGTAGGAGTAGTAGTGGTGGTGATGGTATTGGTGGTTGTGGTGCTTGTGGTGGTGGTAGTTGGTGGTTAGTATGGTGGGTTGTGGCAGTGGTGGTGGTATTGGTGATGGTGGTGATGATGGAGGTGGTGGGAGCAGTGATGATGATGATGATGGTGAAAATGATAGGTGGTATCCTTAGTAGCAGTGGCAGTGCTTGTAGTTGCAATATTGTGGTTGGTGGCAATATTAGTGGTGGTGGCAATGTTGGTCATAGTGATAGTTTTGGTGGGGGTGTTGCTAGTGGTGGTGGAGAGAACAGTGCAGAGTTGTGGTTGCTTTTGGTGGTGGTCATGGTGATATTGGTGGGGTGGTAGTTGTGGTGGTAGTAGGAGGAGTGCGGATGCACATGAGCTGGGAAATAACTTAGGACCAGGTTAATATTCTTGCATATTGTTACAGAATGGAGACTGTGGATAATCTGGAGGCTAAAGGGTAGGTCCTTAGGAAGTATCCTAAAAAGGGTCGAAGTGAAGGGAGGAAATAGCAAAGATCAACAATTTCAGACAATTTTAACAATATTTTCCATAAAAACTGCTGTATTCCTGGAGACATCAAACTTTCAAAGCTTGCTTATGTCTGTTTTCATGTCTGCCCTTGATTCAGGATGTGACCTTTAGCAAATGATTTAAGCTCATTGCCTACATGTTCTCATTCACCAAATTAAAGCATCAGCCTCACTAATGATTCTCCTGGAAAGAATGACTACTATTTGAGAACTTTTGTGCTCAAAAGAGCTGGAAAAGCACACACTATCATTATCAGGATGAAATACAAAAGGGCTTCTCTAGTGGAAAATCACAGCTGACAGCAGCTGTGGGCTGAAGATCCCAAGGCTGCTGCAAAGGAGAGGTACTGAGGCACTGTAAGCTGTGGGAAGAAAAGGGTAAAATTTGAAAATTCCTTATTATTTAATGATTAAAAGTGAGAGAAAAAGAGAGCAAACAGATTGAAGTGGTGTGATTATAGGAAGAACAGCAATCCAGAGTTGCTTATTATTTAAGAGTTGCCTATTATTCAAAAATATAAAGAAGACTGGAGACGAAAATAATTGAAAAGAGTGATGATCTTTAAAAGTGCATCAAACTTTTCTCTTTTCGTATTGATTTTGAAAACTCCATTATTCCTGAAATTGCCTGGAAAGTAGAATAGGTATATAGAGAAATTAGACTGCCCAATGGTACAGCACTAGTTGACGGTGGAACAGGGATTAAACTGAAGTATTAGCACATTGGAAAGACCACAAAGGTAGGTAGACAGAGTTCTGAAGACACACTTCTGACTCCTTATTTTTCCCTATCTTTCCCATTTCTTCACCAAGGAAACTCCACAGATTGCCCTTCCTCATGCACTGGGGGAAAAATATGAAGATGAACTCTCTCTAGGCAGGAGGATCCCCCACTCTTAGCCTGCTCCAGGAGACTGCTGTGATTATAGAGGGAAAGAAAGGCTAGAAACCTCAGAGACCCAAACAGAGGTGGTTGGGGGAAGGAAGAGAAAGTGTAGATGAGCTGATGTCTTCATCACTAATTGCAGAGCAACCATAGACTGGTCTAAATATGAACTACTTTTCAAATCACAGAGTGGCAATAAATAACCACTTATTTCTTTTATCATTAGCTTTTTCTTCCCCTTAATTTCAGAATGTTTTAGAATCTCATATCTCCTTTGGTGAAGGCAATGATCAACAATGTCTCCTACTTAATTTTTGATTCAACAAATTTAAATTTAAACGGTTCAGTACAGTTCATTTAAAAATATTATTCAGCTAATCTCATTGGGTGACATCTGGAACAATGTTTAATAAACATTACTTAAAATTAATGTTAGATGGTGGCATTTGGGTTAATGTTCTTGGTTTTTGGTTCCTAAGTTGCTGGAATTTTTATCCAAACAATAAAGCCATTAATCTTTAGAAAAAAACAAAACAAAAAGATAACCACTAGTAAAACAAGACAAGACAGGAACATGCCATTTTACAAAAGAGAAAGCAGGATTTCTCTAAAGGTCAATTTAACAAAAATAAGAGGAAAAAGTAAGGAGGAAAACAAACTAGAAATATTACAAATTGCAGCTATGAAATAAGTACAAGGAATATATCTAATCATATCAATTATAAAATAAAGCTCATTAATTGAATTGCCTTTATAAAAATATAGAAACTTGTATTGGGATGCAATTTTTTACAAATACAGTAAGAGAAAAACAAAGGAAAAAGATACAAGAAAATTTGTAAGACAGTGACATAGATTTATTGATGAAGAGAAGCAAAAAAGCAGTAGCTGTCAAATTATTATCAGACAATATGCTCAGGGCCAAGTGCCACCAAGAAGATATCAGCCATTGACCTTATTATCTGACAATGAAATTCAAAGCATCTAAATTACAAACAATTAGAGATATGATTTCTGGAAAGATAAAGTAGGTGTACTTATCCTTATATCTTTAACCAAATACAACTAAAAAACCTGGAGTCTATATAAAACAAACATAAGAATACTCTGAAAGGTAGAGAGAAGGACAACTGGCTAGGGACCTCAGGATGCAAAGAACGACAGGTGGTGGCAATGGAAGCTGAGTAGTGAACCTAGACTTCCATCCCATATGGCAGTAACAAGGAAGCAACTCCCTTCTTCCAAAGGAGCTGTGCCATGGGAGAACTGCTAAAACATAAGATTAAATAAGATCCAAAATCTTACAATATAATATCTAAAATGGCCAGATTATAAGCAAAAATCATTAATCATACCAGTAAACAGAAAGACCTCAAACTGAATCAACAGATGCCAACATTAAGAGGGCAGGGAAGTTAGAATTATCTGACAAAAATTAAAGTAGCCATCATAGAAAATGCTTTAACAAGCAATTGAGAACACACTTGAAACAAATTAAAAGATAGAAAGCCTCATAAATAAAATAGAAAATCTTAGCAAATAGGACACATGAAGAAAAAACAAATTCAGTTTTTATAATTGAAATGTACAATTACAACTAAAACCTCAAAGGAGGAAGACATAGCAACAGAAAGGAGAAGACAAGAGAAACTTGGAGATATAATAACAGAAATTACTCAATCTGAACAACCATGTAAAAATAGCCTGGACAAAAAATAAACAAAGCCTCTGGGACCTGTGAGGCTATAACAAAAAATATAATATTTATATCATTGGAATTCCAGAAAAAAAAGAAAATGAGAGTAGGGCCAAAAAGTATTTGAATAAATAATGGCCAAAAATGTTCAAAATTTGACAAAAGTATAAACCTACATATTCAAGAACGTGAGTATACTTCAAACAATATAAACCCCAAGAAAATCCATACCATGGCACATCTTGGTAAAACTTCTGAAAACTAAGGACGAAAAAATCTTGAAAGCAGCAAAAGATAAAGTAAATATTAACTGTAGGGAAAAAATCAACTTGAATGACAGCACATTTCTCATTAGAAACCATGGAGGCCAGAAGTGGCACATTTTTCAAGAACTAAAAGAAAAACTACCAACCCAGATTTTTATATCCAGTAAAAATATCCTTTGGGAATGAAAGGGAAATCAAGACATCATCAGGTGAAAGGACACTAAAAGAATTTGTTATCATAAGCCCTACCCTAAAAGAATGGCTAAAGAAATATCTCTAAATAGAAAGGAAATGCTAAAAACAGGAATCTGAAAATATCAGGAAGGAAGAAAAGTAGGCAGAATAAAAACAGTAATAAATACAATAGACTTTCTTTTCCTTCTTGAATTTTCCCCTTGAGTTTTATAAATTGTGTTAGACAGTTGAAGAAAAAATTGTAACATTGTCAGATGTGGTTATCAATGTATGTAGAGGAAATAGTTAACATGAGTATATTATAATGGGAGGCTTAAAGGGACATAAAGTTTCTACACTCTGGGTGGACTGGTAAAATGCCAACACCAATAGACTCTGACAAGTTATGCATATGTAATATACCAATATACAGAAATTTATTTTTTTTCAAGAAATTTGCAAGGGGATACACTCAAACCACTTAATACCACTATATGCCAACCAAAATGAAATTTTTTAAACTGTTTAAGTAAACTGCAAGGTAGCAATATAAAAAAAGCAAAACAAAAACAATAAGAACAAACAGAAAACAAAAAATGAAATGGTACAGGTATGCCCTAAAATAGCAATGATAACATTAAAGGTAAATGGTCTAAATACAGCAGTTAAAAGAGAAACTGGGAAGAAGAACAAAAATATAACCAATTCATATGCTGTCTACAGGAAACTCACTTTAAAATATAGTGGTATTCATAGGTTGAAAGCAAAAGTATGGAAAAAGATACCATGCAAACATCAATCAAATAAAAGTAGGAGGGACTATACAAATATATAAATTAGACTTCAGAGTGAAAAAAAGAAAGAAAAATGTACTTAGAGGGACGTTATCTAATGACAAAGATCAATACACCAAAGAGACATAGCAAACATAAAAGTGTAGGCATCAAATGACAAATCTGAAAACTATGCAAAGCAAAAACAGAAACAAAAGGAGAAATAGGCAAATCCACAATTACAGTTGGAGACTTTAGCATCTCTCTCTCAACAATTGGTAGACCAGTTTGACAGAAAATCAGCAAGTAAATAAGAAAACTCAATAACACCATCAATCAAAATTAACTAATCAGCATTTATAGAACATGACACCCAAAAAAGAGCTGTGTCTTTTCAGTAACAAACAGATAACAAGTATAGACTACAGTTACCCTTGAAGAACACAGGTTTGAATTGAGGAGGTCCACTTATATGCAGATTTTTTTCAATAAATACTGTAGTACTTCACACTCTGGTTAGTTGAATCCGTGGATGCAGAACCCTGGATACAGTAAGTCCCCTACATACAAACCTTCAAGTTGTGAACTTTCAAAGATGCAAACGTGTCTTCACACGTCCAATCATGTAAATTAGTTCACGAGTCTGGGGGTATATTGTCACATGCATGCATCCTCTACAAGTGGTTGTGATTTTGTGTACTTTACTGTACAGTACTGTATAGAGTACAGTAGTACGTTATCTTTATTTCAAACCCAGGATGTCCAGAAGCAAGTGTAACAGCAGTGGTGATGTAGCTGGTACTGCCAAAAAGCTCCAGCTGTTGTACTGTACTACTGTAATTTTCAAGGTACTGTACTGTAAGATTAAAAATGTTTTCTTTATTTTTTGTGTTTGTTATGTATTATTTTTGCAAAAAGTATTATAAACTTATTACAATACAGTACTATATAGCAGATTGTGTTAGTTGGGTACCTAGGCTTACATTGTTGGACTTATGAACAAATTGGACTTACAAACACGCTCTCAGAATGGAAGTCATTCATATGTAGGGACTTACTGTACAGAGGGCCAACTGTAAAGCTATATGCAGAGTTTCAACTGCACAGGAAGTTGACACCCCTAACCCCCACATTGTTCAAGGGCCAACTCTATATCCTTGGCCATCAAACAAACCTCAACAAATAAAAAAAAATTGAAATCATTCAGAGTTTTCTGACCACAGATCTAGATATCAATAATAGAACAATAACAGAAGAATTTCCAAATAATTAAGAACTAAAAAACACACTTCTAGATAATCCATTATTCATGAGATGTCCCAAGGGAAATTAAAATTACACTGAACTGGATGAAAACAAAAAGAAAACATACAAAAATCTGGGGAGTATAGCTAAAGCAGTGTTAAGAGGGAAATTTATTGTACTTAATGTTTACTTTTTTTATGTGCAAGTGTCTTGCACAGTGTCTTGATCAAATGGCCAGGCCATTAACTGTAGCCCATGAGGTTTACAGTCCACCTCCGCCATGCCACACTAAATGGCCATAACTGCAGCAATTCCTGTTAAGGCTTCAGGGTGAAGTCTAAGAGAGGTGAACGTAAACAATTCCCATAATAAATTCAGTAGTGGGGACTATAAAAATAGAGTTTTGTAGACACCCAAAAGAACCTACTCATAATCAGGCTTGGGCAAGTGTTCTGGTGTTGGTGGCCTCAGATGCCAAACCAGAGAGCTATTTTCCCCTCATCTTGGTGGCAGGGTTTGTGTGTTACCTGTGTACCAGCATCTAAAGGGCCCAAGCAGTGTGATTTCACTACCTCTTCATGGACTTCTAACCTTGGCATAGGACCTCTGATCTCTCCTAGGGACAGAGGGACATTGGTTTAACCAACTGCTAGTATTGTTTATTTCTGAACAATTGAAGGGTCTGAACAAATGAAAGTGAGTCCCTCCAATCTGTCCCCAGGCCCAGAGGAAGATGAGGGCTACCAAAGTGCAAACCTCTTTCAGGTTTGGTCACAAGTTTTCTGGGGTGGAGTGAAGGAGTGGAGAGCCAGATAGAGCACCAGGCTGGGGTAGACAGCTGTTTCCCGGCCAGGACTACCAGGGATGGCACAGGATAGGCTAATTCCAGCAGAGCCCAGGCTTTTCCCCTCAGAAGGTTATTGCAGCTGCTCTGTTTTCCTGGCAGCAGCGGCAATAGCCTTATTAACTTTAGCAAGATTACCTCTGAAGGGCGTCTAATTAAGCTTCTAAAGTCTCTTCAGGGTAACTGGGCAAAGTGATCTCGAAGGGGTCTACATTCTTTTATCCCTTCTGAAATTTCAACAACTTGCTGTATTGTAGGGCATTTATCAGTGTCGGAGAACTGCTTAGAGTTACTCAAATCGTGAGAGCTCTCCACTGTCTCTGTTCCCACGGTCAGATTGCTCCAAGTAGTGCTGGGAAAGTGCTTCCCCGCTTTCTCTGAACTCCTCTGTTGTGTCTCTAAGCTAACCCACCAGGGGAACTCAGCCAGAGAACTTCAGGCTAAAGAGAAAGGCCAAAAGTCACCCCCTCGGAACAAAATGACTTGTATAAACAATTCCTTAGCATCCTCCAAGAATGTGCTGTGGCTCTGCTAGCACTCCCCAAGACTCACTGGCGTGGCTAGCCAAGTGACCCATGGGATGCTCTAGCACATTCCAAGATCCATTGTCAGAGTGCCCTGTAGCACTCATACTCTTGCAAATGACTTATTAGCACCCCTCTAGAGTACCCAATGTTCTCTGCTAGCTCCTTCCAAAGATGCCCTATGGTATCTTCAAGCTTTTTGCTCTTCCATAACAATAGTGTGTTTAATTGACTACCCTGATTGATATGCCAGTTTGTCAAGGGCTCAGCTGAACTAGAGAGAGCTGAGGGGCCAGGTGTAGGAGCAGTCAATAAGACAACCACCAAAATGAAAAGAATAGTCAAGTATTTAATCATGCAATGCAATAGTATAAGCAAAAGGCTGAACTGGAGAAAGCACTGGCTATTTCCTGTTACATTTCCCTAATGGGATGGTATCTATGGTAGGTCTAGTAGATTACACATATGGATTGTCTCACTGCCAAGGAAGCCCTAAACAAAAGGCTCCCACATTTCATAGACCCAAGGGCCTGGGGAAGACTGAGAGAGAAGGCTTGGAGAAGACATTGGCTGAAGGCCCCAGATCAAGAGGCCTCTGAATGGAGGTGCCTGGGCTAGGAATGCAGCTATGGGTAAGCGGATGGCCCTAAGTCCTGACTACAACTTCCTTCAGAGGCTGCACGGCACTGGCAGTGCACCAAGTCTATGTGGGGAGAGCAGGTAAAGCTTTTTTAATTATCTGTTATTGGGCCTGGAAAATTATACATAAATGTTAGTAACAAGGAGCTGTACTCCTTAGACGTTGGAAAGAAGAGCAATGTAAACCAAAAACAAGGAGAAGGAAAGAAATGATACAGATAAGAACAGATCGATTAAAATTAAAAGAGGCAAAGGACAAAGATGTCAATGAATTAAAGTGTTGGTTCTTTGAAAGGATCAATAAAATTGACAAACTGCTAGCAAGAGTGACAATGAAAAAAGAGAAAAGACGCAAATCACCAATATCAGGAATGAAACACAGGATCTCTACAGATCCCGCAGACTTGAAAATGATAATAATAGAATACTATGAACAACTCTAAACATAAACTTGAAAAATTAGATAAAATGGACCAATTCCTTAAAATCTACCTCAAACTATCACAACTCACCCAATATGAGATGAATAATTTGAATGGCCCCATAGCTATCAAGAAAATTGAATGTATAATGAAATATTTTTCTGGAAAAAAAATCTTGATCCATGTGTTTTATAAGGCAAAGTATACCAAACATTTAAACAATGAACACTAATTTTACATGAATCTCTTCCAGAAAATAGAATAAGAGGTATAATTTCCCAACTTATTCTATGAAGCCAGTAGTACACTGGTAGAAAAACCAGGCACAGTACAAAAAAGGAAAAAGAAAAAATACACACAATATTTCTCTTGAACTTATGTGCAAAAATCCTCAACAAAATATTAGAAAACTGAATCCAACAATGTATAAGCAATATAACACACCATGACCAAGTGGGTTTTATCCCAGGGATACAAAGCTGGTTCAGCATTCCAAATTCAAACAGTGCAATTCAACCATGTCAACAGGTTAAAGAGAAACCATGTGATCCTATCAATTGATGCACAGGAGTATTTTACAAAATCTACCATCCATTTATGATTTTCAAAACTCTTAGCAAACTAGAAATAGGAATATCTTCAATTTAATGAAGACCATCTATAAAAGAACTATAACTTACATCATATTTAATGATGAAGGATTGAATGTTCTATCCTCCTTAAATTGAGAACAAGACAAGGATCTCGTTTATTAACACTGTTGTTCAACATAATACTGGGAGTTCCAGTCAGCACAATAAGACAGGAAAAAAAAAAAAATACATACAGTTTAGAAAGGAAAAAAAAAGTTCCTATTTGTGGATGACATGACATGACAATGATTCTACAAACAAAGAAAAACTCCTGGAACTAATCAATGAGTTCGACAAGTTTGTAAACACAAGATCAACATGTAAAAATCGACTGTATTTTTTTATACTCACAATTAACAGATTTAAACTGAAATTAAAAATAAAATGCAACTTACAACTGGTCAAAAAAAGAAAGAAATATCTAGGTGTAAATCTATCAAAACATATGCAGAACGTGTATCCTGAAAAGTATAAAATGCTGATGAAAGAAATCAAACAGGATCAAAATAAATAAAGAGATGTCTGTGTTCATACCAAATAACTGGACTTCGTCAGAATTAAAACTTTTGTGGAATCTAGAAAAATGGTACAGTTGAACCGGTTTGCAAGGCAGAAATAGAGACACAGGTGTAGAGAGCAAATGTATGGACACCAAGGGGGAAAAGCAGGAGGTGGGGTGGTGGGATGAACTAGGAGATTGGGAATAACATATATACATTAATTTGTGTAAAATAGATAACTAATAAGAACCTGCTGTATAAAAACAAAATAAAATTCAAATCAGCTATAAAAAAAAATTAAAACTTTTCCTCTGCAAACACCCCTCCTAAGAAAATGAAAAGACCAGTTACAGACTATGTGAAAACGTTTGCAAACCACATTTCTGGTGAAAGACTCAGATCTAAAATATATGAAAAAACTCACCATTAAAGAAACAACCAATCCAATTTAAAAATAAGAAAAAATATATAGAGACATTTCACCAAAGGATAAGTACATGGAAATATGTTCAACATCACTAGTCATTAGGGAAATGGAAATTGAGATCACACTGACATAACAATATACATCTATTAGAACACTATTTTAAAAAAATAGTGACAATAACAAATACTGGCGAGACTGCAAAGAAATTGTATTTCTCACGTATTACAATGTGAAATGTTACAGCAACTCTGGAAAAGAGTTTGTAGTTTGACGGTGTCTTAAAAAAAAAAACTAAACATACTATTCACTCCTGGGCATTTATCTTAGAGACACAAAAATCTACACATGTTTACTAAAGAGTCTGACTCTATGTTTATTGTTTGTCTGATGACAGCTTTCAAATCCTACTTCTCTCCCTCACCTTCTGTCCTTCATCTGGCTAAACTGGTAAGAAAACTTGAGTGCTTCCTCCTTTGGTCCTGGTGGGAAGTTTAGAACCTGTGAGTGTGGTAAAGGAGCACCCAGGAATGCAAGACTAAAGACTGAAGACTAAAAATAAAATAACTATGACACACCAGAAATTAATAAAAAAGAAATAAGCATAATTTAATAAAGTCAAAAATGACTAATAGAAAAATAATATTATTTGATTAATAAGGACAAAATCTGCTTCTGTGAAACCAATAAAATGAAACTGGCAAATGTAATCCAATAAAAATTTAGAAGAAAGAAAAATTTTTAACTTGGAATTGAATAAAGGGTCAAAGAACATAAATAGAGGCAATAAAATATAGAAAAACATAAAACACTATGTTTAGTTTATATATAAATTTGAAAACTGACACAGAATCGCTCTTCTCCTTAGAAAAAATAAATGATTAAAACTAACTCAAAGAAAAATAGAAAACTTGAAGAGACTGATTAAACTTTGTAAACATGGTAAAGATAGTTAAGTCTATTAGTGCAATTTAGCAAATTAAAGAGAGAAAAACACACCATCATATGATAGGTGAAAAATATCTACCAAAATTCAACCTACATTCCTGAAAAGAACAACAAACTCAAAACTACATGTAAACCAAGAATAGAAGGAAATATCCTTAATCTGATAAGCACTTTCTCCAAGAAATCTAAGGAAACATCATAATTAGTGACAAAATACGAGGGCATCCACATGAGACAGTTTTAAGATAAGGATGGCCTCAGTCATTGCTATTAGTCACGATTGTACTGAAAGTTCTTGCTTTGTATTAAATCAAAACAACAAACCAAACAAGATTTAATATTAGAAAGGAAAAATCACAACTGTCATTTTTTGGCAGACAGTAAGGTAGTTTACCTTGAAAATTTAAGATATTTAATTGAAAAATTAATTGAATATGAATTCAATTAAATAAGTTAAATACAAATTAATAAAAACTAATAATGAAATTTCCTATGTAATCAGGAACCAATAATAAAATTCCCTAGGGAAAAAAAAATCACTATTCACACTAGCAAAAAGAAAAACAAGCTATGTGCAAAACAAACCTCAAAAATATATCAAAATAATCAAAAAATGTGAAAGAGAAAAAATATCTGAACAAATAGAAAGGCACACTATGCTTTTGACTGGGAAAGCTCTGTATTGTAAAGATATTGGTTCTTTTCCACTTAATCTACACATTTAAAAAGTCCCAATCAGACTTTTAGTTCCAAATAGTAGACTATGCCCACGCATTTATAGCCTCTTCCTCTCAAGATTTCATTTAAATGATAGCAAGGCAACAAGAAGATGCAAGAAGCCAACACTGGCAAAAGAGAGAATTTAACTAAGTTCAAGAAGACAGAAGATAGAATGTTCACAGACAAATTTTGAGTTCAGAAGCTGCAGGGTGGACGCTTGGGAAAGTTACAGAATCACTGGAAGGTGCCAAGCTGCCCTTCTCAACCCTGAAGGGTCTTGGATTTGAAGGCTGTATGTATAATAAAGGGTTGGAGGGATTGGTTGTTGGGAAAGTTGAGAATTAAGTTCTGTATATGGAGTAGTGGATTCCTATCACCATGCCATCACCCACAAACAATGTAGACACACACGAATCTCAGTAGCCAGACCTGTTTTCTCCAGGTAGAGAGGTGTGAAGTTATAGAGAATCTGAACAAGCTAAAAGAGAACCTGAGTGTCTAATGTGGTCGTTAGAAGACCTGAGAGAAGCATGCATATTATGGCCCTGCCCTCTCCTCCACCCAGTAAGTCTGGCTGGGACCCAACCTGCTCATTTCAAAGCAAAAGGCTCCAGTGGACAATCCCTACCCATGTGCACAGGCTCCCAGCCAGGCTTCTTACTGCTTGTTTCTTAGATATGAAATTAAACATGACAACCAAGGAAACCAGACATTTAAAGAAAGCGCACTGATGTACCCCAAGGGCTAGAACTGTGGCTGCACATAGAAGATGTTTAATGAATATTTGCAGAATGAATGACTGGCCAGGGGAAAAGTAACAAAAATTGACAGTGGGACAAACAGGTAATGGGCGAAATGGAAGATACATTAACATATAATGTCAAAGAATTATATTCTTTCCATAAAAGAGCAACAGGCTACTTAAAAGAAGAGGGACAGAAAGACAGGCAGGAAGAAAGGAAGGAAGGAAAGGAGAAGGACAGAAAGAGGCAGACAGAAGGAGGGAGTGAAGGAAGGAAGGAGGAAGCTCTTAGAATTAAAAAAAATGTAATGTCCCACTCCTCCCCCCAAAAAACATTGAAAGTTGAAAGAAAGTACAATAAAGAAATGTTCAGCAAATGACGAGGAGATAAAATACATAAGAAAAGGTCGATTTTGAAGATGCACAGTGAGTACATAGTCCGTTTCTTCTGGCAGAGTTCTGGAGTTGTCGGGCAGTGTACCCGGCAACATGGCCCTACCCAACTCTGAAGAGTGCACGTGCACATGAACACACAGCACACATGCACTCACACACACGCATGCATGCACACACATGTGCCTGCACACCGATGCACATGCATGTGTGTGTGCACACACAGATGAACATACTGACATACAGCTGCATTGCTAACACCTCCCCCCACACACAGACGGCTGTTTTCATCTGTCCCCATTATTGGGCACCAGATCTCCGCTGCTGGCGTGATTTTAGATCCCGCCTAACAAGGTCACCAAGAGATCTGGAGGAATGGATGGGGCAGCAGCACGTCACCCTGATTTGGAGATGGAGGCGGTATGAGTGTCCAGCCACATGTTCCTGCTTCACGTGGTTCCCACTGTGACACAAATGCTCTGCCACTGATTTAGAAATACACTTGATTGCTGCAGCCACCGTTTGGCTAAATTTAAATGGATCTTCTGATTGAACCTGAGATAGAACATTCCTAATGTACCTCCATCCTCCCTTTAAGCCCCTTTACATTTTGGCCAAGCCCAGGATTTCCCAACCTGGCCAAAGGGGCAGCTGCTCATGTTTCTGGATATGCATGTGAAACAAACTAACCTTGATATTTTGGCCATCCTTAGAAGTTAATTTGAAATAAATTATAAAGCTACATATGAAAAGAGGTAAAACCATAAAGTTCTGGATGAAGACATAAGAAAATGTCTTCCTGCTCTTGAAGTAGGCAAAAATTTCTTAGAAAAGATACAAATAGCATTAACCAAAAAAGAAGAAAAAATAAAATTGACATCATCAAAATTTAACATTTTGCATGTCAAATACATCATTATAAAAGTAAAAAAAAAAACAGGCATAGGCTGAGAAAAAATATTTGCAATAAGTACATCTAATAAAACTTCTATTCAGAAGATACAAAAATGTACAAAAATCAATAAAAACACAACTGAGTTAAAAAGTTAACAAAAGGCTTGAACAGACACTTCACAAAGAAAATATTCATAAGGCCAGTAAACGTATGATTAGGTGTTCACCTTCATTAATTAACCAGAGAAACGCAAAAAAGAAGTCCACTATGATATATCACTACCTGCTCACTGGGATGACCAGAATGAAAAATACAGATAATCCAAATGCTGAGAATAAGTCAAAAGGACCTCTAATACACTGCTTTTGGGATTGTAAAATGTGCAACAATTTGGAAAACTAGCAGTTTCCAATAAAGTTTAACTGATTCTTACCCTGTGTCCCAGCAATTCCACTTCTAGGTGTATACCTATATTAGTTTTCTAGAACCGTCATAACAAAGTACACAAATTGGATGGCAGAACAACATCTAACAAAAACAGAAAGGTATTGTTTCACCGTGCTGGATGCTAGATGTCAGATATGAAGATATCTGCAGGACCATACTCCCTCTGAAGACACTATGGAAGGATCTGTTCCAGGCCTCTGTCCTAGCTTTTGGTAGTTCCTTGGCTCCTGGGAGTACTCCAGTCTTATCGTGGCATTCTTCCTCTGTGTGTACCTGTATCTAAAATCCCCCTTTATTATAAGGACACTGGCCATATGGGATTAGGGAGCACCCTACTCCAATATGACCTCATCTAAACTAATTATATCTGCAGTGACCCTATTTCCAAATAAGATCTCATTCTGAGATACTGAGGGTTAGGAATTCAGCAATATGAATTTGTAGAGGCACAATTCAAGCTATAACAATACCAAACAGAAATGCATGCAGATATCCACCAAAAGTCACATACAATTATGTAAACAGCAGTTTAATTCATAATGGTCAAAAATGAAAATCAACCAAACACCCAACAAAGACAAAACAGATCAACAAAATGCCATATATTTACACAATGGCATACCAAGTGACAATTAAAACACAACAAAATGATTGCTGCACTCAACAGTATGAACGACTCTCAGAAACATTCTATAGAACAAAATAAGCCAGTGCATACACACTGATTCCTTTTGCATAAAGTATTTATAAACTATAAACTTTTATATCAACAAACACGAGGTGATGGAAGCTGGGAAGAGACGACATGGAGGTGAGGGTGGGGGAGTGAGGGTTGACAGGGGAAGGGCATGAGGGAAACTTCTAAGGAAATAAAATGTTCTGTGTCTTCATTTGGGAACAGCTCACTCAGGAGTACAGGCAAAATTAACAAGATGTGCTTGAAATGTATGTATTTTACTCTGCATATTATATCTAGGAAAAACTATAAGGAAAAATAACAAAAACTATACAAAGGGACTAGCATGCTTTAACACAGTCTTTGAATTTTCCATACAATTTTGTTAAAATGTTGACAAAAATATTTCATTTGAAGGATGCCTAATATAATCTACCTGGCAGGGGCTGGTTGACCATAGCCTCCAGGTCTGGCCAGCATAAGCCCAGGGACACATTCTCTTATGTGCTAATGTTACAGCCTCTGAACAAACAGAGTCCAGTGGCTGGATAACTGCATCATCTCACAAGGGCCTACTTTTGCTTGATATTTCTGTGTAGTATACTTCATGAGCAAAACTGGGAGAGAGGATGAAGAAGGAGATGGAGAGGATGGAAGACGAAATTTAAAAGAGAGATACAGAGTATTGTTTCTGAACAATAGAAACAGTAGACGCATTGATACACAAAAGATAGTTCACTCCCTGGAGTGGGAGGCAAGGAAGAAGAGAGCCAGGTTACAACAGTTAGTTTTCCAGGAAAGCAAGTTTTGGGGCTTTGGGCTGAGTCAAGACCATCTGCAGTATTTACAGAAGAGTGAAATAATTGACCTTAATATTGATGATGCTTGAATTTCCAATCTTCTGTTCTTCCTGTTTGAGAAAACAAGAGTATGGCTATATGTATTTTTAAAGAGTGTGTTTGTGCTACACATAGAGGTATTTTTCATAAGGAATTAAATGGAAAAAAAAAATCACATACCTAGAGAAACTTACTGCTTGAGATGTGCATGTGCTTTTCTACATGCGTAATGCACAGTTGCACTCTGAAGTGAGGGATTATGGGGTCCCCTGAGTCAGGCCAGTTCATCCATCACTCAGTAAGAGATGCAATCTCAGGCCCCTATCCCCTGGGAGACAAAGGGATTTGGAAACCATCTGATTTTAAGCAGGATTTCTTTCTGCACTGGCTTTGAGGCATGCTGCTTAGCCCAGGCGGCTCTGATGGAGAAGGAGACTGTGACCTACATCACTACCCAGACCAGCTTCAGCAGGTGTGATGTTGGAGGATTCTCTGTCCCTCAAAGCCCAAGCCACCCACCCATAGGTCATAGTTAAGTTGCCTGGAGGTAGTGTCCTTTTGTCCTGATCGTGCTTGTTCTTCTCTTTGCCTCTCCTCACCCCCAGACCCATTCTCCACCCCTCTCTGACTGATCTGCATTTCCAGAGGCTGACACACAGAGACTTCAACACCTGAGCTCCTTATCCTTGCCAGCTGGTTCCAGATGTATTCAGCCATGGGAAGTGTTAGCAGGAGACTGGACAGCAGGAGGAGGTGAAAGAACTCGAGTATCCTTCCTTCTCCCTCCCTGCCTGCGGACTGTATCTTAGGCAATACCCTGTAATTCTTGACTATGGCTCCAGGAGGCCTGCTCTTCATTTGTTTGGCTTTCACTGGGCTCTGATAACATTTTTCATTCCTTGGTTCCCTTCTACCTGAGGCTGGTGATGCTTTTTCTCTTTTGCACTGTTCTGTGAAATCAACATCCTCTATTTATTTCCTTAACCTATACTTTCATTAAGACCTTGTTATTTGGACCTTCTGGGTTGAATTACGTTGCCTATGGAATTCTGATACAGAGCTGACCCTTCAATATATCAGTCTGGTTCTCATGCTGTGGCCAACACAATCCCTTCACATTGTATGACTACAGCACCCTGACCCTGCTGACAGTGTCTGTGTGAACAGACATCCTACGACAGCCCCACAGTGACACCAGCCTGTGGAAGAGCTGAGACGCACCAGGAGTTCTGGGTAGCCCTGGACCCACTAAGCCACCCTCTCATGCCTTAGTAAAATTATGCTAATAGCAACCCAGTTCTTTTCCCACTTCTCTAGCTACCTGGTGCTTCTGTTCTTGATAATAGTTTTCTTCTTCCAGCTTGAAGATAAGTCAATCATCTGCAACTGAAAGCTGAAATACAATGGAAATTGAGTTGTTCTAATTTCACTTTTATTTCAATTAATATTATACATTCAGCCTCCATAAAAACATTTTTTTGGCCTCTTCACTTGTTCAGGTTCTGTCCTCCCTCATTGGAGGGTAGACTCCACATGACAAGGATTATGTTTATTTCATTATCTACTATATGTCCAGGGCCTAGAACGGCAATGCATAGAATATAGTAAACCCTCAATAAATATTTGTTGAATAAATAGATGAATGGATATTGTATATAATGCTGCTGTGAACATTGGGGTGCATGTATCTTTTTGAATTAGTGTTTTTGTTTTCTTCCAATATATACCCAGGGGTGAACTGCTGGATCATATGGTAGTTTTATTTTTGGTTTTTTTTTGAGGAATCTTCATACTTTTTTCCATAGTGACTACACCAATTTACAGTCCCACCAGCTGTGCATAAGTATGCCCTTTTCTCTACATCTTTGCCAACGTTTGTTATTTGTGATCCTTTTTGTGATAGTCATTCTTACAGGTGTGAGATGGCATCTCATTGTAGTTTTGATTTGCATTTCTCTGATGATTAGTGATGTTGAGCATCTTTTCACGTGTCTGCTAGCCATCTATATGTCCTTTCTGGAAAAATGTCTATTCAGGTCTTCTGCCCATTTTTTAATTGGGTTGTTTGTTTTTATGATATTGAGTTGTATGAGGTATTTACATATTCTGTATATTAACCCCTTATCAGTATATATTGTATATACACAATGAAATATTTCTCAGCCATAAAAAAAAATGAAATTCTGCCATTTTCAACAATGTGGATGGACCTAGAGAGTATGATGCTTAGTGAAATAAGTCAGACAGAGACAGAAAAATACTCTATGTTATCACTTATATGTGGAAACTAAAACAAAACAAATGAATGTATGTAACAAAACAGAAACTGACTCATAGATATAGAGAACAAACTGGTGGTTACCAGTGAGGAGAGGGAAGAGGGGTGGGACAAGATAGGGCAAGAGGATTCAGAGATACTAACTACTATGTATAAAATATATAAGCAACAAGGATAAATTGTACAGCACAGGGAAACATAGCTATTACTTTGAAATAAATTTAAATGGAATATAATCTACAAAAATATTGAATCACTATGTTGCAACCTGAAACTAATATAATATTGTAAATCAACTATATTTCAATTAAAAAATAAATGAATGGGTAAATAAATAAGGGTGTAAATGAATAAGACAGTAACATATAGTTTTAGGCCAATTCTACTAGTGATGCAGGAAATATAGTCACTTTTTTAACTCAAGTTATGGCTACATGAAAAGCTAATTAAAAAGAAAGGCAGGAATAATAAATGTAGAAGCAATGAGGGAAATAGAAAATCACTATTACAGCACAGTAATAATTGCTCCAGGCAATTGATGAAAGCTAAAATTAGTGGGTGGTACTTTAAGGAGAAATAGGAATTTGCATAGCCTCAAAGTATCTCCTGCAAAATATTTAATGACTGTGTTGGCTTTAGCATATGTCCAGGAATCCTTTGAAATTCCTTCTAAAAGGTGAAGTTTAATGCAGTCACTGCTGAGTGTGGGCTGAATACAGTGAGTTGCTGCAATGGACAGAGTAGGGTTTCTCAGCCCTACCTCTTCTTTGTTGCAGAGGCCACTCTGTGATGGAAGAATTTCTGCAGCATCTCTCGCTTCTGCCCACCGGGTGCCAATAGCTCCCTCTCCGTCTGCGACAACATGTCTTCAGATGTTACTGAGTATTTCCTGGGGAATAAAATCACCCCTGTTTGAGCACCCCTGAGGCAGAGTGTGGAAAGGGAATAATAATAACTTTACAGTGAAAAATCGGGCAGAAACCACCCTAACCCAGAGATCAACATGAACATCACCAGTGATAAATCATGTTAACATGTCCTCCCTGATATGATGAGATGGGAAAGGTACAGGTCTCATTATGAGAAAGTATCAGACAAACTCAAACTGAGGTACATTCTACAGCTATATCCAACAAGTACTCTTCAAAAGGGACAAGGTCATGAAAAACAAGGAAAAATTTGGGGGAAAAATCACAGACTGGAGGAAACTATGAAGACATAATGATTAAATGCAGCAAGGTGCCTGGATTGAATGATGTAACAGAAAAATAAACATTAGTGCAAAAAATTGGTGAAATATAAAGTCTGTAGTTCAGTTTATAGTGTTGCACTGATGTAAATTTTTTGGTTTTGGTAAATGTATCATGGTTCTGTAAGATGCTAATGTAGGAGAAGGAGGGCATATGAGAACCATCTGTATCATCACAACTCTTCTATAAATCTAAAATTATTTTAAAATAAAGGTAAACAATGAAAAAGAGAAAGGTAATGACATGAGGAACTAGACACAAGTGAGGGTGGAGAACACTGTCAATCGTCCTCTATAAGACACGCTCCTAGGCTCTGTAGCTTTTTCCTGGCCCTACATTTCCACTACCCATTGTCAGTCCAAATTCATAATTCAGCTCATACTTGGAGTGACTTCTGGGTTATACATTTTACTCCAGTTCCACAACAGCCTCCTCACTACATAAACAAGATATAAAATTTCCAGGCCTCGGGTTGGAAGAAATAGCTTGAACAAAGTTTCCTGTAACCCAACTACAATTGATGGAAATCTCCTGGAAGTAAATTACTTCTATTTATCACCTTGTCTTTCTGAATGCCTAGCTGATGCTGCAGGCCCTCGGGGAATGGAGTCTCCTTTGGTGGAAAGGCTTATGTACCTTTGAGTTTTCTCCCCAGCGATGCTTTCATAGACAGGCTGCATAGTGAGATCTCCTCAATCATGAGAGGCACTAAGCTCTTTTAACTGGAGACCTACCTGGACCATAATGGGAAGTGCAGAAATGTCATGACAGCCAGGTATGGGTGAAGAAGTGCAATACAGCTCCATCAAGGGCAAGGGGAGGACAGCGCACAGCTGTTTGTTTTAACAGGAAAAAAACATTAGTCCTGATTCCAAAGCCTCCACTTGGTTCCCAAAGAACTATACCCTTGGAGTCTTCTCAGCTGGTCTCCTCTAGTGCTTGGGCTAGACCATACCTGGAGCCCGTGACACCTTAAATGCAATGCCTTTCCATTATGCTTAGCCTACAGGAAGGTTTGAATATTCACGGACTGCCTGCACTCCTCGGCCCCAGCACATGGTCGCTTAATGAGGGCATTTTTCTCCACACCTTGCTAAGCCTCCTTGGAGATAACAGTCATAGTGGTGCTTACCTGGTGAGAGGAAGCCCCACCTCTCTCCTAGGAGGTGCATAGAAGAGTATGGGTATAGCCAACACTCTCTAGCGTATGACACTGTGATAGTGACATCAGTCTCTTGGCCTGGCAATATTCAACAAAAACCGTTCTTAAGGGCTGTGGACAGATTCATGAAGTCACTGGTCCCATGGACGGCTGACACATCATCTCTAACCAAGAAAAGAATTAGGCCTCATGGCGTCAGGAGACCTATGATTTTGGTCCCTCTAATGTGGGCATGTGAATGTTTAACATATGGGTTCCCCCAACTATAAAATAATACTTATTTTTTTAGAAAAGGAAAAGATAAATTTAAAAATAAATTGAAGATTATCTCAAATTATCTCAAAATTTTAAGCATGAAACAGACCCCCAGATAGAAGCCACTAAGGAAAAACTCTGTAAGATTTGATTTCATAAATTTTAAAATCTTTGGTACTGTGAAAGGCATCATATAAATGGTTTAGAGACAACCTGGGGAAAAAATATTGGAAATACATGTGGTGAACAAAGAATTAATATTCATGATGTATAGGGAGTGCCTACACATTAATGAAATAAGAAAAATTAATAGAAGATTTGATAGTGGCTGTGAACAAGCAGTTTACATATAAATAAACACAAATGTCCAATAAACATTTGAAAAGATATAACTTTATTAATAGTCAAATAAAATTTTGGATAAAATAAATATTTAATTAAAAAATTTAAACCAGAATAAGATTTTTTTTCTGACCAGATAGACAAAAACTAAAAAGAATATTGACATCAATTCAATATTGGCAGGAAAATTGGAGTTATCACGTACTATGGGTTGAAGTGTAGATTTGTGTAAATTAAAAGTGATATTCCTTGTACAAAAGTAAATTTATACAAATATCTTGAAGACAACTTGCCAAATGTATCGAAGCTTAAAATATGCATGCTTCTTACATTCAGCAGTTCCACCTATACCAAGAATTCTTATGGACATATTTACACAAATATGCATAAATGATAATAACAACCCAAAGAAAGCTGTGAGACTTAGATTTTAAAAATGTATGTAGGGCTTCCCTGGTGGCGCAGTGGTTGAGAATCTGCCTGCTAATGCAGGGAACGCGGGTTCGGGCCCTGGTCTGGGAAGATCCCACATGCCACGGAGCAACTAAGCCCGTGAGCCACAACTACTGAGCCTGTGTGTCTGCAGCCTGTGCTCCGCAACAGGAGAGGCCGCGGTACTGAGAGGCCCATGCACCGCGATGAAGAGTGACCCCCACTTGCCGCAAATGGAGAAAGCCCTCGCACAGAAACGAAGACCCAACACAACCAAAAATAAATTAATTAATTAATTAATTTTAAAAAAATGTATGTAAAATTTTGAAATAGTGCCTGATACTTTATAAATAGTCAATGTCAAATATTTTTATTTTTACAAGGATGCTAATTACGGTGAGGACTATAGCAATCAATAAAAATAAAATCTATCCAAATGTTCATCATAGGAGAATGGTTAAATAAATCATACTTTATCAACATTGGCACATGATTGTTCATCAATAGGTATTTGTTGCACAAGTGATTACTGCTGATTGACTATAGAGATGTGGTTTCATAGTGTGGTTTTCCACAAACGCTGGATGATTCCTGAATATCTGCTTGTCTTTGGATTAGAGCACCCGTGCTTTCCTGCGGCTCCCTCTGCCACAGGCTGCCCCTCCCCACCCCCACTCACCCCCGTGATTGCTGCGGAGGCACAGGACAGGCTGCACCAGGGCACCTGCCAGAGGCCGTCTTCTGGGTGTGAGGAAGCCCCTAACCTCAGGGGTGATGCCAACTGCCTAAGCCACAATTCCAGCTCTCCACACCCACACAACCATACCCCAGCGCTCGGGGGCGTGACTGCTGTGGTCCCGGAACCTCCGCGCAGGCTGGCGGTCACCCAGGTAGACCCTATAGGGTGTTTCGGTTCCAGGCCTCCTGTTTATGAAGGCACTGACTCTGAGCCAGAATCTCTGTCCCTTCTGCAGCAGGTGCTCCGCGTTCACGTGTTGGAATGTACAACCTGATGCATGTTTTGCTGTATAGAGAATCCGATTTGTTTCGTATTTTTAGTATGCGTTGTTCATCTGGAGCATGCTTTTTGCTTCCCAGAGCTATCACTAATTCACTGATTTCACGTGCTGGGAAAGAAGAAAGGCAGAATTCCTTAGGGATGGTTGATACCCTCCATGGAATGGAGAGTGGGTCTTTCGCAATCTTAAATCAATTATACTAGCTCTGGCAATAGCTATTGGTTATCAAAGTTTTGTCCAGGAACCCCTAAGGGTCCCTCGAATCCTTTCAATAGGGCCATAAGTTCAAAATAATTTTCATAATGTTAAAGAGGTGTTGGGTTTCTTTTTTTTTTTTTTTAATGTTTTCACTGTCATTTTCTTACAGTAGGGTTTTCTAGAGGCAATATGGCATATATCATCATATATTGCATCCAGAACAAGTAGAATTCAGCCTTCTTCTATTAAGACAGTAAAGAGATTTGTGAAAAGGTGAAGCAATGCCAGTTTTCTCACTATTTTTTCATTTTAAGAAAATGTTAGTTAATTTTTATAAAACAGAATTTATTTTACCATCAAATGGGTTTATTATTATTTTAAATGAATAATAAAGATATTAATGCATGTCAGTTTTAATTTCTAATACAGAAAATATCGATAGACAAGGTCTTAGTTGTGTTCAGTAATTTTAAGAGAGTAAAGGGAACCTGAGACTAAAAGATTTGAGAATGCTGCTCTGTAGGATAATATTTTAATTCTTCCTTAAAAGTGAGCTAGCAAAGCATTTGGTCCTACGTGTCTAGGAGTTACCATCTCTCTAGTCCAAGTACAACCTCCTGCACTTTTTGATTTCACCTTGTCAGCTGATGTTGGCTCACTGAGTCCCCTCTGTCTGCATGTCCTGTAGGCTCTCCCGGCTTGATTGACAGAACCTGCCTACTGCCTCTCTAGTGTGGCTAAACTAGGGCTTTGCTCTTCTCTGGTTTACAGTCTATCGAATATTCCTGCCTCACCTGCCTGTTAATCTTTTTCCCCAGTGAAGCAACCATGGTTTTAGTGCTCAACTATTGATCTCTATTTGGGGTCCAGAAGGTCAATAAAAGGCAGTCAACTATACTCATAATTGATTTTAGGAATACTGGAAAGCCTCACATCCACCCCGACCTCCCACACATTATTACATCCTCTTGATGATGCCTTACAGTTCTCCTTTTTAAAAAAAAGTATTAAATTATTCACAGTCTGTAAGTAATTATGTATTTTAATTTTAAATTATATATAGAATAATAAAATAATAGTTTAAAAACAGCACACATTCCTATAACTAAAGATAATTTGTATAAAATCTTGGTCTATTTCTTTAAAAATACATTTAGTGGTTTTAATTTTATAAAACAGGCAATGCATTCTCACAGTATGAAACATACTCTTAAAAACACTTTTAATTGTTTCATAATACATAATTTTACAAGCATATCAGAAATTACATAATAGTTTTCTTACTATGGGCATTTATGTTGCTTCTATTTGTTTCCCTATTATGAATCATGCTATACCAAAAAATCCTATACCAAAAAGCCTTTCTTCTAACCCATGATTATTTCCTAAGTATAAATTCCTAGAAATTGAAATAATAGCCCATAAAGCACAGAAAAGTTAAAGTTCTTCAATTTTTTAGCCAAATTGGTTTCAGAAAACTTATGCCAACCCACACTCCCACCAGTAGCATATGAAAATACTCATCTCACTGTATTTCCTCAGAATTAAGTAGTTTGATTTTTTAAATATGATTTAGTTGGGAAAATATGGATTTCTTTGTTGTTTAAACTTGCATTCTTTGATTACTGGTGTGACTGAACATTTTCCTTAATGACCTTCCTATGTAGGTTTCTTGTCTGGTTTATATGTATATGTGACCATTCTATGTATAAATTTTAAGTCTTTTTTACCTATTTTTCCCTGTTATCAATATTTCTTTGTAAACATTTATTTGAATTGCTGCATGAAATGGCATCAAATGGACATACCACATGTAATTAATCATTTCCCAATCACTGAATATTTAGCTCCAATTTCTCACTGTTTTAACTTTACTGCAATGTCCATTTGTATTAGTACAAATGGACTAATTTGTACACTTCTGTAACAATGTACCACACACTGGGTGACTTAAACAACAGAAATGTACTGTCTCACAATTCTGGAGGCTGAAAGTCCAAAATCAAAGTATCAGCAGGCTTGGTTCTTTCTGAGGCTATGATGGAAAGATCTATTCTATGCCTCTCTCCTTGACTTACAGATGCCCATCTTCTCCTTGTGTCTCTCCACATCATCTTCTCTGTATGCATATTTATGTGTCTGAATTTCTCCTTTTTATAAGGACACCAGTTATATTGGATGAGAGCCCCCTAATGTCCTCATTTTTATTATCTCTTTAAAGACCCCATCCCCAAAGAAGGTCACTTACTGGGGTACTGAGATTTAGGACTTCATATGAGTTTTGGAGGGACACATTCAACCCATAACACTATTTTTTGAGCTTAAGCTTTATCTGCATTTGTGATTATTTTCTTAGATTAAATTCTCAGAAGTAGAGATAATGACTATTTTTTTAGATCTTTGTTGCATGCTATCAAAATGATAGCTTGCATTTCTATAAGGGAAATATTTTTCATTTATAATAAGAGAAGAGACTTTTTTTTTTTAATTTTTATTTATTATTTATTTATTATGTTTATTTTTGGCTGTGTTGGGTCTTCGTTTCTGTGTGAGGGCTTTCTCCAGTTGCGGCGAGTGGGGGCCACTCTTCATCGCGGTGCGCTGGCCTCTCACTATCGCGGCCTCTCTTGTTGCGGGGCAGAGGCTCCAGACGCTCAGGCTCAGTAGTTGTGGCTCACAGGCCCAGTTGCTCCGCGGCATGTGGGATCTTCCCAGACCAGGGCTCGAACCCATGTCCCCTGCATTGGCAGGCAGATTCTCAACCACTGCGCCACCAGGGAAGCCCTAGAGAAGAGACTTTATAAGAAGCATCTTTAGTTTCCTGGCAAGAATAGGATCTATAATGCAAAGGGTAGGTTAAGGAACCAAAAGAAATGCCTTGTCTGGGTTACATTCCAGTAGGGGAGGGAGGAAGATGAAGGCATTAGGTTACAAAGGGGTTGGGAAAGAATCACCTGGACAAGAGGATCACCAAGAAAACAAAACTGTCAGGGCAGATTCTGCCTGGTTCTATTCACACTTCCCCAAGTGACACCTCCTGCTCAAGACCGGAAGTCTTCTGGGAATATTTGCTCCTGATAGACTATAGCCTGTCCTCAATGGAGAGATGGTGTTTTCTTCAGGGCTTGGAGAGAATGTGCCTGGCAAGGAAATAGGAGCTTCAGATGCAGCATCCTCTTCTAGTGACAAAGACCATCTCTGAGGGATCACGTACTGTCTGCTTCACCCCAGAGGTCTGTCCTGTGCCTTGCTCATTTCACATCCATTTTCCAGTGGACAGAATCTAATTAAGAAACAATTTAGAATAATTAGAAGCCAGTAATGAATAAAAGGCAATGAGACATCTGATCTTCCAATAATTTCACGAGAGCTCTGCTTTTACTAATTAGGAAGCAAAGCATTCCGCTGAAGTTGGAACTAACCCACAGTGTGCCAGTGTTGTGTCACAGATTCAGATGGCATGGGGAGCAGAGCAGAAGGCATTGGCCAAGTGAGGGTCAGACACCTGTGTCCCCATTCTCTGGAGGTAAGATGCTCAGGCTGGAGAGGCTCCAGTGGAGGGAAGGCATGGGCAGATGCTGGTGGCTTCAGGTCAACAAGTCCTGACCAGGTGGCAGGCACTGGCTGAGGGTTTTAAATAAATTATCTCATTTAATTTCTGTAGTAACCTGTAGGGTGCATATTGTTACCCTCTAGTTAAAATTGAGGAAATTATGACTATGGAGGAAACCCAGAGAGTGAAAAGAAGAGCTATTATTAATCATCTAAGCCTGACCGATTTCAAAACCTGGAACTTCTCCCTTTCCATCACTGCCCTGGAAATCTTGAGACAATTCATCAGTTGCTGAGGGCAAATTCTTGTCACTGTTCTGCTTCCTTCCTAATTAATGTTGGATTCATTGAGATGTGCAGCTCTTTCTGACTATTAATATGATTGCTCTAAGTCGGGTATGATGGTCCTGGTGGGACTTTCCCTAGTTTTGAAGGGAAAAGCAGAAAAAGCAGATTATTGTCACTCCAGCAACCCCTCTAGGAGAGGTCTCCCTCAACCCTCCACAATGAAATACCTTTGGTTAAAATGATGGTGACTAGACTTTTCAAAGTGGCTCCAACAAGTAAAGAGCTTGGAAACCATGACCTCAATCCTTACAACGGGAGAAATCTGGACCAATTAAAATCAACAACTTTTTTTGGGCCCACTAGAGACCCGAAGTCACAAGGCAAACTACCCTGAAATCTGTAAAGTCAGCCGTACGCAGAAAGGTAGAGCACCCAAGACTGCTTACCTGGACAAGAAGTCACCGGGAGCCGTAACTGACAAAACACTCACCTGACTAGTAATTGTGACAAAGTGCTGGAGGCTGAGAACACATTAGCACGATAGTGAGAAAGTTCTGGGGGGTTGCTCCTACAGTCTGGGAGTGGGGTAACATTGTTGCAGGCTTTCCCTCCAGAAACCTCACCAGGTCCTCCCAGGGAGAACCCCTGAAGATCCCCTCATGCCCTTGGCAGGGGGGGCAGTAGATGGGAATGACCAGAGGGCAATACTGAAAGCTTATTCCAGTGGGGCGGTGGAGGTGGTGTGTGGAATTCTGCCCCAAACCAGTCCCCTCCAGCTTTTCTGTCTCACCTTTGAAAAAATAATTTTAAAAAACATATTCAATAGGGAACAAGAATTAAGCATATAAATTGGAAATGGAGGAACAGAGCCACTTTGAAAGGCCACACCCATGAGAAAGAGGCCCACGGAATGACAGACTTTATCCGAAGATTGTAGAATGCTACCCCACCCCACACCTTAAGGTCACACCAACAAGCTTCCAGCATAATAACAGTGCATTACAAATGAAAGGACTGTAAAACACAAACTCTCACCAAGGAATAGCACAAAGGGAAGTCCCTAAACCAAGAGGAGAGAGAGAAACAGAGACAGCAGTGGAATTTGTAGTCTCTGACACTATAGCTACAACAAACATTAAACATGGCCCAACTCCTAGGCAGAATAACTTAAGTTCTCACAGTAAAGTCCTTTTATACAAGTTCCTATAACCTGATACATCATGCCCAGGTTTTAATCAAAAATTCTAAGTCCTGTTAAAAGGCAACAAAAAACAAAACACAGTGTGAAGAAATATAAGCTATCATCAGAACCAGGCTCATATATGATACAGATGTTAAAGTTATCAGACAGAGAATTTAAAATAACTATGATAAGTATGTTAAGGGATCTAATGGAAAAAAAAAAGTACACAAATGAAAGAACAGATGGGCAACATTTGCAGAGACATGGAAACTCCAGGAAAATAAATCAAAAGGGAACGCTAGATATCAAATTCATTGTAATGCAAATGAAAAATGCCTTTGACAGTCTCATGAGTAAACTTGACGCAGCAGGGGGAGAATCAGTGAACTTGAAAATGGGACAATAGAATCTTCCTGAACTAAAACAACCAAGAGAAAAAAAATATTCAAACCACAGAACAGAACATCCAAGGATTGTGTGACAGTTTCAAGAAGGTACAACATATCATAATGGGAATGCAAGAAGGTGAAGAAAGAATAGAACAGAAAAATATTTGATATACTAATGGCTAAACTTTCAAAAATTAATGACGGACATCAGAAAACTGAGGCTTAATCAGATGATGAAGCTCAGAGAACACCAAGCAGGATAAATTTTAAAAATAAAATATATTCAAACTGTAGAAAACCAAAGACAAAGAGAAAAATCTTAAAAGAAGCCAGAGAATAAAGTTTTACCTATAGAGAAATAAAGATAAGGGTTACAGTGGACTTATAAGAAACCATGCAAGCAAGCAGAGTAGAATGAAATATTTAGTGTTGAAAGGAAAAAAATGACAACCAATAATTCTAAATGTGAAGTAAAAATAAAGGTTTTAGCAGATAATTGAACACTAAGGGAATTCATCACATGAAACGTTGAAAGAAGTTCTTCAAGCAAAAAAATAATCATAAGGGTCAGAACCTTGGACACACATGCAGAAAGAGTGACAGAAAAACAATAAATAAAGGTAGAATTAAATCCTTTATTTTTTTACTCTTAATTGTTCTAAAATGATGGTGTTGATGATACAGATAAGCTGAGCTTCTGAAAGCCCAGGGCTGCCTCTCCCAGCATCTTACCTGACTCAAGTGGTTTCCTCAGCATAGAAACTTTTCCTCACTGTCTCCTTTGCTACTTGATGCCACCACTCACCCTGCAAGACTTAGCCCCCTTATCGATCATGCTGTGACACATTTCCTAGTGGTTGTTTGTCTTTCATTTTGTAGGAATAGGAACCAAACCCTGTTTTGTAGCTGGGGGATTCTCCAGTTGTTGAGCCCTGGTATGTTGCAGACACACCTCCCTTTACAGAAGAAGAAACATGCTAGATATTTGGTCTCCGAGTTTCCCTCACAGGCTTTGCCAGCCATATCCATGGACTCATAGGATGGTGACTCAGGAGAAACTGAGTCAAAAGGGAATGGACAGAGAGCTGGCAATGGTAGCAGTGACAGTCAAGTAGGGCCGTTGGCATAGAAGTGTTAGTGGTTGCACACCCTGCTTTATCTTCAGAGCGTGCAATACTGCCTGCCCATGGTGGGTGTCCAAGTATGTCTTGTTGAACGCATGAGTGAGTGAGGAAATGAATTAACGCAGCTACTAAGGCTTGGTGACAGCACCATTGTTTCCTTTCTCAGACTGGTTATGATCTGGTTTAAGGCAATGTTCCTGAAGCTTCCTCTTGAACTCTCATCTTCTCTGGTGCATCTAGCAGTTTCAAGAGCCACCCAGATCCTTTCAATAAACATTTATATTTAGGTTTGACTCTCATTTCCTGAAGGAGAGAAATTTTGCCAAAGCACCTCCCACCATCCCTCATGCTCAGGGAGGGGTGACCAATCCCAGTCGAAGCACCTCTACTGGACGAGCTTCCACACTTTGTGGCAATCTCTTAATATGTCTGTATCACCTCCTGGGTTGAGCTTGTCCTGATGGGAAGGACTGAGTATTTGCATCTTTTTTATTGCCAACACATGGACTATTTGGGGGTCATTGTAGAATCTCAGGTGATGTTCCCCATAGTAATATGAAATGATAACATGACAATTGCTGTCACATTCATCCTGTTTATGGAGCTGACTGGGCTAGGTATTTGCAGAGGGATATTTAGTGCCACATTCTATGGAGATGAGAAAGAGGCCTGCTACCTGGCCCATTGGTGACAACTGGGTAGATGAACACAATTGAATGGGATCAAAGTGTGCAAAGTAAATAATTGAATAAGAGTCTATGTGAACATTAGGACAGACTTAGATTGCTGTGTCAGAAACTGCTCCATCCTATACATATGCTAGACTCTTTGTATTTTTAGACCCTTTCAGCTTTGCCTGCCCAATGAAACCTTTTCAAACTTAAAAACTTTTGCTCCCACCTTCAGCTCCTGAGAGCTATTCTATAAACTAGAGATTAACCACTGAAAGAAAAGGAAGTCACAGTATAACTGTTTCTTTGAATGTCAGCCATCAAGCCCCTTTAGATTCATTCCAGGGCATTTCTACCAAGAAAGATTCTGAACCAAAGTGAGATGAGGATGAGGAGAATAAGTAGGAAACTTGATTGTGTCCTCCACCTGGTTGGCTTCTTCATGGAGATGGCAGCAACACGCCCTTGCAAATGCCCTTTCTACCTGGCCTACATCTGTCCAATGCCCATTGAGCTTCAGGAAGCCTCTGGCTTGACTGTTCTGACAGACCAGGTGTGGCTGTTCTGAAAAGGGACATCTCGCCTGCTGGCCAAAGTGCAATCCTCCACCTGATGGTTAATGAAATGTCAATTATTTACTTCTAGTCCTTCACAATTTAAAGTTGAGCGCAATATAGTCTGCAATCCCTCTGACTGTTCAGTTTTTCTTGAAATACAAATGTTCAGTCTCCCAGGTCTCATTTCTTCCTCCTGAAATCTTCTCCTAAGAAAGTGTCCAGGTTTATGAGGCAGAAGACCTTCCACACTGTCATGGTGATATGAGGAAGGAAGGAGAAGAGAGGAATCCCGATGGGCTTTACCTGATATCATCTGGTCTCTTAGGTGATGTGCCTTGTCCTCCTGTTCCTGGTATGACCTGATAAACTGTGATGATGCCAGCTGTAGTTGGATGGATTTGTGGACCATTTATCTGTCAAGATGGTGCTCTTAGAGCCTCGCCTCGGCTGATCTGGCCTCATCTGGGAGTTCACTAGCTATAAACACAAACTTCTCACTAGTCCCTCCAGCCAGCTCACTGGCCCAGTAAACCACTCTCTAGCCTCTGCTGCAAGGTCAGTCCCCCAGCCTTGGTGGATCCCATGGAAGGCCATGGATTTCATCTCAAAGAGAGGGTTACACCAGATCCAAGGGAGATGTGGGAAGGCAATGGCACACTCTCTTTCTGTGGCTGTACCCTGGCTTTACAAAGGGCAGCCAAAAAGGAACTTTCTCCAGGGTCTCAGAGGTTGAGGATGCAGCCAAGAGAACTTCTCTACCTTCAGTGTTACTCCTACTTTCTAATGTACTTCATTCTCCCCAGCCACTAATTAGATTTGCAGGATCAGGAGAGGAGGTACGCTGAGGAATACAACCTATGTTACTGCTAGAAAATGGTTCAGTTTCTACTTCTCATACATACAGATGAAAAGACCTACATAAAGCCTGTGTGATTGTCAATGGTAAGGTCTGATAGAGCACACATAGGATTTTGTCCAGGAGCTGACTCCTTAGTCAGGAAGACTCAATAAAGGATGGAGTATCTTCTACCACTTGTTCCTCTTCGGGGCCATCCCTCGAGTTTTAGTGACTCCCCACCACATGAAACTGAAAACTTATAGAGAAGAAGGCTGGATCAGATCAACTCTCTACACTGGGTTCTCAACAGCCCAGAGGTTGGCAATGTTGTCTTGGTGAGCACTGTAGGAGGTAAGGGCAGGTCAGAGTAGCAGGGCTTTTTCCAACCCCACTTCTATCAGAGAATTGATATTTATATATTGGGGCTCCATTTAACTTTTTCTTTTAAAAAATGTTACTTTGGATGAAAAAGTTAGAAATCTAGTGTGATAAATGGTCATTGTTTCTTCTATTTTTCACACCCTGTGATTCTAACCATCTATCTTATCATCCTTATGTCTACTTCCTGCAGGATTCCAGCTTTCTTGACCCAGAGGAAGAAGTTTAAACAGATTCCTGTTAATCTCACTGAATCCCATTATTGTACAAGATTTTGCTTGGATACCCTGAGGGTATAGTCAGAAGGACTGGAATGACATTTCCAGATCTCAGAGTCAGACGGACCAAACTGGAGAGAAGGAAAATTCTTGATTCTCAGCTGACATTTGTCATCCAACCATGCTGCCATCCTGACAATGCCTGCCACACTTTCATTCTGCTTTCTTTTTTTTTTTTCCAACAGCTTCTCCAGTAACTAGGGCATTTTTATATTATCATTCCCAGAATATTAATGTGTTTTCCATCAAAAGTTTTATGATAATTAAATTGAAGAGAGGGAAAAAAATGAATAAAGTTTGTCATTTATACAATAATGATCCAGTGAGTTGATTGTATCATGTACACCAATTACAGAATTGCCAAAGATCAAAGTCACCTGAAATTGCCATTTTTATTTACTGACAATGATTTTTGTTAAAGTAAATATGGTGCTAAAAAGCAGTATATTGGCATAATAGTTCACTGAGGAGAAGTTCTGATCATGAAAAATAATTTAATGCAATAGTCACAATAACACATGGGGACAAAATATTATTTTCTCTAATTTTATGAGATGGAGCAGTGCTTAGAAGTGATGGTAGGGAGGCAGAATGGTAATACAAAAACTTGGGGAAAACTCTCCCTCACAAAGATATCTACTTAGCACATAAAAATAAGCAAGGACAATCATTCAAAGTCTGTGATTGATCAAAGGGTTTACAGCAAATTGAGAAGCATTTATTCAACAAAATCCATAGAAACTCAGAACAGTGGGAAGCTATGGCATTTGTGATAGAACCTGCACTCCCCTCCTTCCCCACAGCTCTTCCTTGGGTTAAGTTGTGACCTGACCATGGACTTGGCAGCCAAGGAGCAGTTACCACCTCCCCAGCTTTCTAGAAGCCAGAGAACATGAGGAGATCACATTTTTTCACAGCTCCATGTTGCAGAAGGCCTATTGTGGTTGTGGAATCAGTCATGTGGCTCCACCCCCAACTCCTGCTAAGTACAGAGGATCTGGGCAGGGCAGCTGGTTTAAGAGTTCAGTGCCCTTTCCCACATGCCTCTATATTAGGGGGGGATTTTCTTTAGTGAAGTTGACAGAAAGATGGCAAATCTTTTCTCCTCTAGCTTCCAGGGATGAAAACCTATTCTAAATAGATTTGAAAGCTGGAAAGCCACCAAATCTGATCTTCCCTGATTCTGGACTGCAGAAGATCCACAATGGAGTGGATCCAGTGGATCTAGGAGTGACACCAGTTTCCACATCCCCCCCCCACACACATACCCCATAGCTCCTGATTCATAAGAAAGATACAGGTGGAACAGCCAGTGGAGAGCAAACACTACTCTACCAGTTCCTGCTCCATACAGCAGAGGTTCCACCCAGGGAAAAGTCAGATCAAGCCTTAAAGACTGTTAATGTCCCACCCCTGTCGAGGGGCCTGACTTAACTGGAGCAAATCATATCCTAGAGTATTGTTAAAGTCAGCTAGCAATTAGTGGAGCCTAAGAGCTGCATGTGATAACAATAGAGGCAGCCTATTCAGAAGCTTATCAAGGAGATCAGGGAAAGAAAGTCAACAAGAGTCCCCAAAACTCCTTTCCTGCCCCTAGGTTCTTCAGACCCCCCCCCTTTTTTTTTTTTTTAGATTCCATATATATGTGTTAGCATACGGTATTTGTTTTTCTCTTTCTGACTTACTTCACTCTATATGACAGTCTCTAGGTCCATCCACCTCACTACACTCAATTTCATTTCTTTTTATGGCTAATATTGCATTGTATATATGTGCCACATCTTTATCCATTCATCTGTCGATGGACACTTAGGTTGCTTCCATGTCCTGGCTATTGTAAATAGTGCTGCAATGAATATTGTGTACATGACTCTTTTTGAATTATGGTTTTCTCATGGTATGTGCCCAGTAGTGGGATTGAGGGATCATATGTTAGTTCTATTTTTAGTTTTTTAAGGAACCTTCTACTGTTCTCCATAGTGTCTGTATCAATTTACATTCCCAACAACAGTGCAAGAGGGTTCCCTTTTCTCTACACCTTCTCCAGCATTTATTGTTTCTAGATTTTTTGATGATGGCCATTCTGACTGGTGTGAGGTGATACCTCATTGTAGTTTTGTTTTGCATTTCTCTAATGATTAGTGATGTTGAACATCCTTTCATATGTTTGTTGGCAATCTGTATATCTTCTTTGGAGAAATGTCGATTTAGGTGTTCTGTCCATTTTTGAATTGGGTTGTTTGTTTCTTTGATATTGAGCTGCATGAGCTGCTTGTATATTTTGGAGATTAATCCTTTGTCAATTGCTTCATTTGCAAGTATTTTCTCCCATTCTGAGAGGGACATTGATAAGCATGCAAATAATTGATTACCAGAAGAAGAAGAAAGAAAAGAAAAATTTAAATGTTCAAAGAAATAATTACTGTGAACATGAAAAATTTAATTAAAAACATTAATTAATGCATCCAGAAAGCTCACCACAAAGCGATCCATATTGAACACTGATCATCAAAGAGACATCATGAAAGCAACAAGAGAAAATGACTCACCATTAACAAGAGAATTACAGTAAAATTAATAGCTAACTTCAGATCAGATACAATGGAGGCCAGAAGTAAGCTTGGCTTAGATATGACATATTCTAAGTGGGGAAAAAAAAAAACCCCAAACTCTCAACTAAGGCTCTTAGAGCCTTCAAAATTATATTTCAAAATATTACCAAAATAAAAACATTCCCAGATATTATGAACTGAATGTTTACATCCCCTCAAAATTTGTATGTTGAAGCCCCAACCTCCAATGTAACTGTATTTGAAGACAGAATATTTATGGATGTAATTAATGTTAAATGAAGCCACAAGGGTGGGACCCTGGTCCTACAGGATTAGAGTCCTTCTCAAGAAAGCTCTTTCTCTCTCTCTGCCATGTGAGGACACAGCAAGGTGACCATCTGCAAGGCAGAGAGAGAGCTCTTACTAGAGGCCAACCCAGTCAGACCTTGATCTAGGACTTCTAGGCTCCAGAACGATGAGAAAATAAATTTTTGTTGCTTTAGCCTCCCAGCATATGGTATTTTGTTATGGCAACCTGAGCTGACTAATACACCAGATAAACAAAACCCAAGAGAATTTATTGCCTTTAAGGAAATATAGAGGAAATACTTCAGGCTGAAAACAAGTGACACAAGAGAGTAAGTAATTTGAATCCACACAAAAAACAAAAAGTGCTGTTAAGATAATTATGTAGAAAATCATAAAAGACAGTATAATTTCATATTTCCTCTTCTTTCTTTCTTAACAGACTTTTTAATTTCATAAAACAATATGTATATTATTGCATTGTGTGCCTATATCATATACAAATGCAATATATTAGACAATAACAACACAAAAAGAGATGAATGGGGTTAAAACTATATTGGAACAAGGAAAAAGCACCAAAAGGTAACACAAGCCTTAGTTAAGAAATGAGGAGAATAGTACAAATTTTCTATCTATCTATCTATCTAACCATATACATATATATTCTTTCTTCATCTTCCTTTAAGAAACACAAATTTAAATACAATAATAATTATAACTACTATTACATAATCTGTAATATGAATTAGACAAAGTTGTTAAGCAAGAATAGCACAAAAAAAGGGAAAAGTGAATAGAGATAAAGAGGAATAACGTATTTTTTTTTAAATAACTGGAATTAAATTAATGGAAATAGGAGATAGATTCTGAGAGGTTAATATACATCTTGTAAGCCTTAGTACAACCACTAAAAAAATTACTAAAAATTATAGAGTAAAAACTCATTAAAAATTCAAATGTTACCCAAGAAAATATTCACTTAAAGAAAAAGAAGGCAATAAAGGAAGAAGAGAAATGGAAAAGAGGCATGAGTCATGTAGAAAACAAACAGCAAAATGGCAGATGCAAATCCAACCATAATAATAATAGTAAATGGAATAAGTACATAAAAATTAACTCTATTTGAAAATGGCATCATTGTCTACATAGAAATTTCAATAAATCAATGAAAATACCCTAGAACTAACAAATGAGTCCAGCAAGATTACAGGATATAAAGTCAACACACACACACACACACACACACACACACACACACACACACACTCCACTAACATTTCTATATACTAACAGTGAACATTTACAAACAGAAATTAAAAACATAATACAATTTAAAATTAATCCAAGATGAAATACTTAGGTATATACTTAACAAAACATACATCTACATGCTAAAATAGAAAAATGTTGGTGAATAAAATTAAAAAATCTAAATAAATGCAAATACTGTGTTCATGGATTGGTAGGCTCAAAATAGTAAATATGTTAATTCTTCACAAATTGATCTGAGTTCAATTCATATCAATATCCCAACAATTTTTGGTAGATATAGACAAGTTTATTCTAAATTTTAAATGAAAAGGCATTTAGAATAGACAAACAACCTTGACAAAGAATAAAGTGATTAGAATTATCTTACCCAATGTTAAGCCTTGCTATATTGATATAGTAATTAAGAGAGTGTTGTACAGGCAGAAATATAGACACAGATCAATAGAACAGAATAGAAAACGTATAAAATAAATTCACAGAAATATGAGTTCAGCTTATCTTTGACAAATTTGTAAAACCAATTCAATGAAGGAGATATAGCCTTTCCAACAGATAGTGAAGGAACAATGGGACATCCACGAGGAGTGGGGGGAAGAACAAAAAAAAAAAAAACAACAACAGCAACAACAGAAAACCTCAAAATAATCTTCAAGTCTTATACAAAAAATACTTCAAAAAGAACCAAAATATAAACATAAACATAAAACTTTTAGGAAAGGAAAAGGGCAAAATCTTTGAAATCTGGGTCTAGGCAAAGAGTTCTCAGACATGACATCAAAAGTACATTTCATAAAACAAATTTTTTTTTTTAAAAGATAAATTAGGCCTCATAAAACTTACACTATTGGGCATTTATCCCAGAGAAATTAAATCCTATGTTTCCACAAAAATAAACTGTACATAAATGTTCATAGCAGCTTTATTTTTATTAGCCAAAAACTGGAGTTAACTCAGATGTCTAAATATTCAAACAAACTGTGATACACACATTAAATGTACTACTACTCATCAGTTAAAAGACACTATCTATTAATAACATGGATGAATAGCCAATGAATTGTGTTGAGTGAAAAAAAACCCAAAGGCTAAATAACATAGGATTAAAGTTACATACTTTCAAAATGACAAAATCTTAGAAAGGAGGATATGTTAGTAATTGGTTTGGCTTAGAGATAGGGATAGAAGTAGGTGTGGTTATAGAAGGCAAGAAGAGGGATCAATATGGTATTGGAATTCTTCAGTATCTTGACTGTCATAATGGATACACAAACATACATAGATGATAAAAGTATAGCATTTAATACACACACACACACACGTACAGTAAAACTGGGAAATCTGAATGAGATCAGTGAATTATATGAAGGTAAATATCCTCATTGTCATATTATATTTTGGTTTTGCAAAATTTTGCCTTTGGGGCAAACTGGACACATTTTATGAGGAATCTCTCTGTATTATTTCTTAAAACTGCATGTGAATCTACAATTATCTTAGTTTTTAAAAGGCAGAACCATGGTTTCTCTCCCTGTTAATCAGTTACTTTTTGTCATAGTGTTATGGGTAATGTTTGAAATGTTCTGCCTCATCTTTTTATATGGCAATTCAGTTTAAATCAAATTTTAAAGTTTTAACAAAAAGAGCTCCTACGGACCAATATTTCTAATGAATACCAACACAATACTCTCTTAAAACGTTTAGCAAACCAGCAATATATAAACATTTTTATATGACATGTCCAAGTGGAATTTTTTCCAGGAATGCAAGGTTGATTTATCATCCAAAAGTCAGTTAATGTAATACACTGCATAAATAGAACACAATAGAAAACAACATGACTATCTCAATAGATACAGAAAAATCATGACAACATCCAACATCTTTTCATGATAAAAACCGAGTAATAGATTTAATAAAAGAAAACTTCCTCAACCTGACAAAGTGCATCTACAAAAAACTAACAGCCAACACCATGCTTAATAGTGAAAAGTTAATGTCTTCTACCTAGTATCAAGGAAAACACAAAGATTTCTGCTCTTGACTCTTCTATTTAATATTGTACTGGGGGCTTTAGCCAAAGCAATTAGGCAAGAAAAAAGGCATTTAGATTGGAAAGGGAAATGTAAAAATATTCTATTTATATATTTTTAATTAATAGACTATTTTAGAGCAATTTAGGTTTATAAAAAAATCAACTGGAAAGTACAAAGTTCCTATATATCTCATTACCCAAAACACAGTTTCCCTTATTAACATCTTGCATTAGCATGGTATTTGTTTGTTACAATTGATAAGCCACCACTGACACATTATCATCATAGTTTACATTAGGGTTCACTCTTTGTGTTGCACATTCTATAGGATTTGACAAATGAATGATGACATATACCATTACAGTATTATACAGAATAGTTTCCCTGCACTAAAAATCACATGGGTTCCACCTATTCATCCCTTCCTCTCTCCCCTAAACCCCTGGTTGTGCCTTTTTCAGAATGTCATATATTTGGAATCATGCCATATGTAACCTTTTCTCATTGGCTTCATTCACTTCATGCATTTAAGTTTCCTCCATGGTTTTTTTGTTCGTTTGTTTTTTTGCAGCTTGATAGCTTATTTCTTTTTAATCACTGGATAGTACTCCATTGTCTGGATGTACTGCAGTTTGTTTATCACTTTATCTATTGAAGGATATCTTGGTTGCTTCCAAGTTTTGGGCAATTATGAACAGAGCCTGTATAAACCTCTGTGTGCAGGTTTTTCTGTAGACACAGTTTTTTGTTTGTTTGTTTTATCGAAGTGTAGTTGATTTACAATGTTGTGTTAGTTTCTAGTATATAGCAAAGTGATTCAGTTATATATTGATATATATTCATTTTCAGGTTCTTTTCCATTATGGGTTATTACAAAATACTGAATATAGTTGTAAATAGTGCTGCTATGAACATTGCAATTCAAATTAGAGTTTCTGTCTTTTCCAGATATATGCCCAGGAGTGGAATTGCTGAATCATATGGTGACTCTATTTTTAGTTTTTTAAGGAACCTCCATACTGTTCTCCACAGTGGCTGCACCAATTTAAATTCCCACCAAAAGTGTAGGAGGGTTCCCTTTTCTCCACACCCTCACAGCATTTATTATTTATAGCCATTTTGATGATGTCCATTCCAACTGATGTGAGGTGGTAGCTCATTGTAGTTTTGATTTTCATGTCTCTAATAATTAGTGATGTTGAGCATATTTTCATGTGCTTGTTGGCCATCTGTATGCCTTCTTTGAAGAAGTGTCTATTTATGTCTTCTGCCCATTTTTTGAATGGGTTGGGTTTTGTTTTTGTTTTTGATTTGTTTTTATATATTGAGCTGTGTGAGATGCTTGTATATTGTAGAAATTAAGCCCTTGTTGGTCACATTGTTTGCAAATATCTTCTCCCAGTCCATAGGCTGTCTTTGTTTTGTTTATGGTTTCCTTTGCTGTGCAAAAGCTTATAAGTTTGATCAGGTCCCATTTGTTTATTTTTGTTTTTATTTATTTTGCCTTGGGAGACTGACCTAAGAAAACATTGCTGCAATTTATTCCAGAGAATGTTTTATCTATGTTCTCTTCCAGGAGTTTTATGGTGCTATGTCTTATATTTAAGTCTTTAAGCTATTTTGAGTTTATTTTTGTGTGTGGTGTGAGATAATCTAACTTCATTGATTAACATGCAGCCCTCCAGCTTTCCCAGCAACACTTGCTGAAGAGACTGTCTTTTCTCCATTGTATATTCTTGCCTTTTTTGCTGAAGATTAATTGACCATAGGTGTGTGGGTTTATTTTTGGGCTCTCTATTCTTTTCCATTTATCCATATGTATCTTTTTGTGCCAATACCACACTGTTTTGATTACTGTAGCTTTGTAGTATTGACACACTTTTTAAAAAAATTTATTTGGATAAATACCATGAAGGACAATTTCTGGATCTTATGGTAAGAGTATGTTTAGTTTTGTTAGAACCTGACAAAATGTCTTCCATTGGGGCTGTATTATTTTGCAATCCTATCAGTAATGAATAAGAGTTTATGTTGCTTCAATCCTCACCAGCATTTAGGGTTGTCAGTGTTTTGGATGTTAGCCATTCTAAAATTAGATGTGTAGTGATATGACATTACTATTTAATTTGCAATTCTCTGATGACATATGATATTGAGCATCTTTCCACATGCTATTTGCCATATGGGTATCTTCTTTGGTGAAGTGTTTGTCCAGATCATTTGCCCATTTTGTAACTGGGTTGTTTGTTTTCCTATTGAGTTTTAAGAGTTCTTTGTGTATGCTAGGTACCAGTGCTTTTGTATGCTTTGCAAACATGTTCTCCCAGTCAGTGGTTTGTCTTTTCATTTGCATAACAATCTCTTTCACAGTTCAGGAGTTTTTAAATTTAATTGAGTCCGAGCTATCAGGTTTTTCATTCATGGGCTATGCCTTTGGTTTTTGATCTAAAAAGTAATCACCAACCCTACAGTCACCTAGATTTTATCTCGTGTGCTAGGAGTTTCATAGATGTATGTTTTATATTTAGGTCTATGATCCATTTTGAGTTTATTTTGGTAAAAGGTAAAAAGTCTGCGTCTAGACTTTTTTTTTTTTTTTTTTGGCATGAGGCTGTCCAGTTACTCTAACATCATTTTTTGAAGACATACCTTTCTCCATTGAATTACCTTTATTCCTTTGTCACAGATAAGTTGACTATCTTCATGTGGGTCTGTTTCAGCGCTCTCTATTCTGTTTTATCTTTTGTCAATTGTTTGACCAATATCACACTGTCTTGATTGTTACTGCGTAGTGTCAGTCCTCTAACTTAATTCTTCTTCTTCAATATTGTGTTGGCAATTTTGGGTCTCTTGCTTCTCCGTATAAATTTTAGAATAAGTTTGTCAATATCTACAAAATAACTTCTGGAATTTTTATTAGGATCACATTGATCTTTAGATCATGGTGGAAAAAAAAGACATCTTGACAATACTGAGTCTTTCTATCCATGAACATGGAATATATCTCCATTTATTCAAATCTTTGTTTCCTTTCATCAGACTTTGTAGTTTTCCTCACATAGATTTTGTACTTAAGTTGTTAAAGTTGTACCTAAGTATTTCATTTTTTGGTGCTAATATAAATGAAATTGTATAGTAATTTCAAATTCCTGTATTCATTGCTGGTATAGAAGAAAGCAACTGACTTATGTATATTATGCTTATATCCTGTAATGTAGCATAATCACTTATTAATTCCAGAAGGTTTTTGTTGATTCTTTGGGATTTTCTACATGGACAATAATGTCATCTGGGAACAAGTACAGTTTTATTTCTCTATTCTCAGCCTGTATATTTTTTTTTTTTTTTTTGCAATCACTAGGACTTCCAGTACAATGCTGAATAGGCATGGTGAGAAGAAACATTCTTGCTTTTTTCTCAATTTTAGGTGAAAATCATACAGTTTCTCATCATTACATATGATGCTAGCTATAGGTATTTGTACATTTTTTTTAATCAAGGCAAGTAAGTCTTCTATTCTTAGTTTGCTAGGTAAATTAGTCCTGTTTTCTTTGTTAACAGGAAAGTTATTCTAAGAACTCTCATTCTTGTCTGATTATGTATATATTGAAATGCCTCCAAAATTCCATTATTACACAAAATTTAGGACTTAGTAAGTTCTAGTAAATTATTTAAATTATCAGCTTATTTTAAATTTTTAATTTTCCTTTATTGTCCTGAATTAAAGTACTGAAGAAAGCTGTTTTATTAAATATAGTAAATGTGTTCTTTCTGTTTACTCACGGCCACATCTCAGTGAATGTCAGTGAGTTTTTCTTTGTATTTTTCTTCAACTGAAATCTGTAGGTTAGAATTTCCTAAAATGTGTTATGAAGAACACTAATTCTTTGTGATGTGTAACCGAAGAGTACTGAATAAGTTACTATCCCCTATCCTTCTTGGAAAGACCATATTCTGAGGGCATTATCATATTCAGAGTTTGCTGAGAAACTCTGCAGAAGAGAATCCTGAATAACTCTCCTGAATATACTTGATTTTGAAACTTATTTTTTACTTTTCATCCCTCAGTATACCACAGATTTAGTGGTACACAAAATACACCTTAAGGAACATTTCTCCTAGTTATTCTGTCCAGGTCAGGAAATAAATAAGACACAGATTTTATTTTTCTTTCTCTACTAGATACAATGTTTCAGGCACATATGAAGAGCAATATATCCTACACAGCTAACTTTTTTCCTGCCATTTATAGACTGGTTTATTTCCAAGAGAAGGTAAAGGGTATTCCAGCTATGATGTAAGTGAATAGCAAACACTGAATTTGGTAGAATCACTCTACAGTCACCTTTGAAAACTACTGGGTCCACTCCTCAGTCCTCATGGGAGGGACCATTCAGCTGTGAAGAAGCAGCTGTGTCACTGAAACCCAATCCCTTCCCACCTCTGGGCCTCAGTGGCTCTGTCTGAAAGAGGAACAGTTTTCAACATCTTCAGGCTCTACAAACTGATGGACCTTTCTGCAGGTTCGTTCATACTCGTTATACAAGCCCACGCCCCCACTCTGGCCTGCCTAAGCAAGTGTGCATGTTTTGGGGTGGGAACGGCTAGCTTCCTGTCATCCAGAGTAGAACTGTAAGAACTGTCATGAGGGAAAAAAAAGCTCTGATTTGAAATGTCACATCGGCTTCCACAGAAAGAATTTTTTTAAAAAGTACTACAGTCAGGGTAACATCTGTTTTTCCTTTTAACTCTATAAAAATACAAGGTACCTTATAACCTAGTGATTCCCAGTGGAATTTGTATTTAGATTAAAGAAAACTTTAAGAGTTCTTTAATGCACTAAGGTTATCAAAGAGGTATTTATGGCAAATTATAATATAAGATAACAGCCTCTCTCTGTGTCTGGTTAGCTTAGTTATAGGGTCGTAAAACAATAAAGTATAAAATTGGAGGGGAACTGGAGGTCATTGGCCTGACTTTCAAAGCAGAGCAGGAATGCTCAAAGCTTTCCTGAGGGAGATTATCCACTCTCTGCCTTAACTATTCCAGTGAGGGCAGCTTCCCAGGCTCCAGGAAGCTGGTTCCATTCTGGGACAGCCCCTTCCACTGCTTGGCATCACAATGCATCTTTCTTCACAGCCCTACCATTAACCTGCAATTATGTAGCTTACTTTCAGCTTGTCCGAAGACTGGACTTTTTACCACCAGGGTTAATTTGCCATAAGATACCTCCAAAACTGACTAAAGACTCACCTCAAATTCTAGACAAAGCGTCAGCCACTCACATTAGGCACAGGCTTACACCTACCTGAGGCTCAGGATTTCAGCAGCAATCTCCAATCTCCAACATCCCTTCATGGGCTCTACCTCAATGGTCCTTCCAAAGACTTCTGCAGAAGAAGTTAGGGCAGTATTGATAACCATCAAGAGAAAAGAAGTTTCAGTGGAGTTAGGCGATGAATCCCAAACCACACACACCTGGGAATGGCCAAGCTGAAGCCCGAATCTCAGATCCCTGGTCTTCTCACTAAAGGGTCTTAAAGGTGCTCAGATGTTAGTGTGCACAGAGGTTGTGAGGTGTGTTTCTTATAGATGCAGATTCCCTAACATGACAACGCAGTGGCTCTGGAACATGTGTTTTCCATACCTCCCTCAGGAATGTCCTTGCAGGTAGCTCTCAGGCCACACTCCTGTACTGTGGGGTCAGGTCAGGAGATGAAACTCTGACCACAGACCCTTAATTCTCATCAGCTCAGCTAGCAACAGTAGTGAGTGTGGGCCTCTATGCCTGCTATGAGGAATATGCCCCATTGAGCTCCTAACTGAGGTGGTTCAGCCATGCTACTTAAATCTACCTATCTGGGCTTCCTAAGTAATCTATGCAAAACCCAAATATCTTCCCTTTCTGATTCCCATCTTCTTCTGCCCTGATTTCCTAGAATCATGATATCTTAGGATTGTATGGGACCTTAAATTCTTCCTGATCCAGTCAATCTTTTACCCATTTAGTTTTGCTTTATTACTACAAACTGTGGAAGTTACTATTTTGTGTTTCTAATTGTTGTACTTTTGGACACTGTTAAAGTCCTTTGAATAAGTCATAGTTATGAGCCATGATGATTATTCAATGAATATTTACTGAGCACCTACCTACCATATACTCAACACAATGCAGGTTCACAGCCTGGAATATAACAAAATAGACATGCCCCATTGTTTTAACTGAGATCTTAATTCTATGGAGAAACCAACTGATTAAAAAGTATGGACTTGAGGACACAGACATGGGGAAGGGTAAGCTGGGACGAAGTGAGAGAGTGGCATGGACATATATACACTATCAAATGTAAACTAGATAGCTAGTGGGAAGCAGCCGCATAGCACAGGGAGGTCAGCTCGGTGCTTTGTGACCACATAGAGGGGTGGGATAGGGAGGATAGGAGGGAGACGCAAGAGCGAGGAGATATGGGGATATATGTATATGTATAGCTGATTCACTTTGTTATAAAGCAGAAACTAACACACCATTGTAAAGCAATTAAGTTGTTTAAAAAAAAAGAAGGAAGCAACAACAACAACAAAAGTAGGTTATCTCTACTTTGGTATAAAATATCTGCTAATAATTGTTTGGAACCACTTAGCATTATAAAGTCAAGTTTTGTAATAAAGTGGCAGAAAACATTATATGTCCTCATGTGGAGAGACAGGCAAGGTGAAGCCACGTCACTCTGGGAAGATGCTGTAGACTGACGAGGCATTTGGAGAGTAAGTGTGATGCTACACAGGACAGCCCAAGAGCACAGGCCAGTTGTCACATCAGCAATGACTGCACGGGCAGAGAATGTGGCCCATAGTCTCCATTTCTAGTCTCTTCGTGCAGTGCTTAGAGCAGGTTGGGTATTCAGTCATACTGAAGGATGGATAGATGAATGGATGGGCAGATGATGGATCAGAGTCTAACTTCCATTAGAGCAGAGATTCTCAAGGATTTTAAAAAATTTCCAAGAACAAATGTATCTCTTAAATGGTAAAGAAAAAAATATTTTCCTCTTAATTCTTATTATAAAGGAAAAAACAACCTAACAGCTGATATTAAAGTGAGATCTTGGGAGAAAGAGATGGTGCTGCCTTAGAACTGGAACATCCAATCCAGTTTTGTCTTGGACTGCCATTCCCACCTGCATTCAAAGTGCCAGAGTTCCATCCCTACTGATGGACTAAGACCACATACCATTGGTATGACCACATACCACAGGCCATTTCTATCTATCTGTAAAACAGTAAAATCATGCATTTATTCACCTGTCTTTCCTGGACTCTGAAGTCATCACTGGAAAAAGTAATTTTTTTCCTGAAACTTCATCTCCTTTACCATTTTCTCCATTATTCACACCCACTTCACAAAACCCCAATCCTGGATCACTTCCATGTCTGCTTTTGTGACTTTTACAAATATATTACTAAGCATCATTTGAGAAAAACAGAAAACTACATAGATTGCTGCCTCTCAAACTTACAGTCTCCAACGTAAACTGTGAGAACAGACCTTCTGTATTTCCCTAAAATGCTATCTTTCCCAATTTCCCACAAAGGCTTCACCAAACTTCTAAAACCCCCTCTTCTGCATCTTATCCCCTCACCTAGCAGACACCCTTTTTACCTATGAAAACGGACTCCACTTACTGGGAATTTTCCAAACTTCCTGCACCCACCACGGAAATATCCAGAGCAGAACCTCTAAATCCCCACTCCCTCTGGCTTATCTTAGCAGAAAAGGTTTGCCTCCCCTGGACCCCTTCCTCCCTGCCTACTCTCAGGGACAGACCTGTGTTATCCTTCCTTCTCTCTCCTACTGACTCCTTCGCCTTGGCATGTTAACTTACCCTATCTTAAAAAAAAAAGAAAATTTCTGCCTCAGTCATACGTCCTTTTACTGTCTTGTCCATGTCATTTTTGTAGTCAAACTCTTAGACTTCTCCATGCTTACTGTATGCACACCATCTCCTCCCGTGTACCCCTCAACACAGGACAGCCTCATCCCTCTACTCAGACTGCTGCCAGGGGTCACAATGGCCTCTTCACTGCCAGGTCTGACAGACATCTCTTGGTTCTTATCCCAGGAGATCTCCACTGTCCCTGCTCCCCTTATTTTCTCAGCTTCCTTGACAATACACTAGCTTGTTTCTCCACACACACATTTCTGCCCCCTTCACAACCTCTGCACAGAACCTGCTGGTTTAGTATGACTATTTCTGTGGGGTCTGATCTTAGGATGTTGTCTTTCTTATTTTCCACCTTCTCTCTGGAAAAGCTCATGGCTTCAATTTATATACTGATGACTCAAAAATCTATAATTCCAGTCGATTTCTCTTCTAAGTCTCAGGCATGTGTATCCAATTTTCCACTGGATTCTCAACTTGGATGTCCACAAGTACCTTAAAATCATCAAGTCCACTGTGGAACTGACCATCTCTTCTCACTTCCCACAAAATCAAAACGAAACAAATCAGAATACAACTCACTCTTCCTCTGGATTTTTCTCTCTCCCAGGGAAGACACTGCCATCTAGCAGTTTCTCAATATCTCTGCCCCTCCCCACCCTCACATACAAGAAATATCCAAGTACTGTGACTGTACTTCCTAAATGTCCTACAGGAGTTTAAGACGTTTTCTTCACAATCATGCCCTTTACCAGATGGGGCAAAGAGAGTAGGTGCAGCCTGAATATGGGCAATTTTAAAGTTGTCAATGAGCATTTTGCCTTAGAAAAGGTGTAGGAGTCATGCTGAATATATTTAGCTACAGGCTGGATGTGCTCTGCTCTGCTACATTAATAAATAAACCCCCAAATTCCATTGGTTTAACAAAAAAAAGACTTATTTCTCACGTGATCAAAGTCCGAGGGGGTTAGGTGGGACTCTTGTACCTTGTAATGCTGCCACCTTGAACAGGTAAGCCCTGGTGGTCTTCATCACAGAAGAGGAAGAGAGGGCTGCAGTACAGGTGGGAGAGGTTTAAGGTCCAGGCCTGTATGTGGCTATAACCCACTGCCCTCATAAAAGTTATGGTGAAGATCACTTTTACTTGATTAATTGCAGTAGAGGCTGGAAAATGGACTTTTCCAACAGTCTCTGTAAGGAATATGTTTAGGTTTAATGTCATATTAGTTGGAAAGAACTCTAAGTTGATCAAGTCTTGAGTATAAAGAGTTTAAATGTTAGTTTAAACTTGACCATCTTTGGTAAGATAAACATGCAGTCCCCTGCTGCTTTGACAAGGATTTAAAAGAAATGCGACAGATTGGTGAGCCTTGCTTTGTTGTAGCAGCCTCTGGAAGACAGTGTCCTGGGACGCTTGCCTCATTCTGATCATCAGGAGCTGTAGGGAAAAGTACACAGAAGCCTAAGTTTGACCAGGGTTGGGACTGATATGTTGATCATTTTGGCGGCTCACATGATATTTGACGATAATTTAACCTCTTATGAGTTGTTCTGTGGAACTAACCACTGAAAACCTGGTGCCGAGGGCAGTCATGGTCTCAGACCATCTACTGATTGTTGTGTCCATGCTGATGGGGACATGGTGGGCCTCAGGAAAGTCTTGCAATGGGAGCAAAGTTAGAAGGAGAGGTGGTGGGTGGGCAGTTGGTGCCACCATTACCTACTTTGTGTAAGAAGTCTGATAACCTGGCCACTCTTCCTTCCAAGAACCTTCCAACCGATTAGTCAGGGATTTACCCCATCAATCAGAAAGAATTGTTAATATGCACCTTTAGGTTACACAACTTGCTCTAACCAACCAAGAAAAGCCATCTACCATGTTGCCTTTATAACCATCTGTAATCTCAGTTTCCACTGATGTTCAGAGCAGCATTCTCTGAGTTACTAAACTGAACTCTTAAGTAGATTCTCAGCATTCTTGGTCCCACCAGACCTGTTCTAGAGAATAGAGTTACTTCCGGCCTCACTTTCAATCCATTCTCCATATCATAACCAAAAGCACTGTTTTTCTCAGAAATCTAAATGTCATCGCCGCCCTTAAAATGTTACAAACTGTCCATCCTGTCTAACCCGAGTCCCACATGACCAGGAAGAAGGGCATGACCAGGCTCTTCTCATCTGTCCATTCTCACCTCTCCTTCCACACTCCAGGCTCTATACCGACTGAAATTCTTTCACTTCCATGAAAGTGCCAACATTTTTCTAATTTCTGATCCTTTGCATACGCTTCCGCCTCTGCCTGAAATGCTGTTCTGTCAACACCACAGAACAGGCTAACTCTTGCCAAGCATTCAAGTCTCACTTTAAGACATTCCTGGTCCACATCCAATGTGCCCCTGCCCACCAGGTTGGAGACATTAAGGTCATCCTTTAGCAACTTCCACTTCCCCTTTAAAAGCACCTGTGACTCCATGCCTTCACTGCTTCCTTGGACAGAGGTTCTGTCTTATTCATCATTCTATAACCGGAGCACAGGACAGTATAGGAGGTACTAAACCAATAAAGATAGAATGAAGAGCTTTCTGTCTGTCCCTTTTCCATCTGCCTAACTCCTATTTGTCTTTCTGACCTTCGATCAGGCGTCACCTCACTTCATGAAGTCCCCTGTGGTCCTAGTTTGGATTTAGCAAAAAGTAATTCCCTCCAGCAGACCATTCATCTCACTCAGGTGTAATTGCCTGTCCCCATCACTGGAAGAAAGGACAAGAATGGTGCCCATTATCATTAAAATGCCCAGTAAGGATTAACACCAGTAAGTAACCATGGGATGCAAGAATGAACCCAGCATAGCCTTGGGGCCTAAGCTGGTATTTTTACATAATCTGAAATGCAGATAATACATGGCTGACATAACTTTATGTAAATGAGCTTAATAACCTATCTTTACTGACCTATCTGAAAAGTATCTGCCATCCACCTGTGCATGGAGGTGCATTGGAGAGTCCTTCTAGGCAGAGCCGGGGTCATTCTGTAAAACCTCTCTAGATCTGCTTCAGTGCTCAGACAGGCTCTCAGTCAAAGCCCAGAAGCTTACCACTCATGGTGGAGATCACTTTTACTTGACCCAGACACTTTGCAGGGGCCCTTTACAATGAACTACAGGTCATTGCAATTTCACTTCCTGATACCCAGAGACCAAGTCAGGCCCATGTGTCTTATTATAGGAAATGTTAGTGCAGAATGAGCCATATCAATCCTAGTAAAACAAATAGGGCCTCTCAGAGAATATGGGTTTTGTCAGTGTGTGGCCATGCTGCTTTCATTTATTCCATGAACATTCACTGAACGCAGTGAGCAGCAGGGATGGGTTAAACTCTGCACATGCGTGAATATTTCATTCCCTATGACTCCTTTAAGAAGCAGATGTTATCCCTGTTTTAAAGATGAAGAAACTGAAGCTGAGAAAAGTTAACTAAATGGCATGGGTACCTAGCCCCATGTTTGTATAATCTCCAAACTTATGCTCTATGCACCAAAATCCTCTCAAGGACAGGATTTGTTTAACTATTAAAAGAAGACTTTACCCAGGAACTATCTCCCTACGTCGGTCAGGCTCACACTGTTCCTAACTCTTCCCTTCACTTGTTCTTCCTAAACCCCAAAGTCTTGCAAAGCCTTATCTTATACCATCTAGGAGTCCCCAAGAAGAGCCTCATTCGTGCACATGTGTCCTCTGCTTCCAAAGCACTGTTATCTTCTGCCCAGAGTAGCCCTCAGTGTGCTGGGGTAAAGCTTTCTCTTTTGTCATCAGGGTCTCAGAGTCTCACTGCTCAAGGCCTCATGTCCTTACGAGTTTTTAGTAAATCTTAAGTCCAGCTACCCTGCACTCCACGAGACCCAAACACAAGTCCACAGGGAGTGTGGGCAGATGACTTCTAAGCTACCCTATGCCCGTGCTGTGATCTGCCTCTGCCTGGGTTGCAAGCCCAGCCTCCCTGTGCCCTGAGCCTTTCTTCCTTCTTCCAGCAAGCTCCCAGGCACTGTGAGCTTGGCCCATCCATGTAGTCCCTTTTAGGGTCTAGCTTGGGATCTTGCTAAGTAAGTACCTTCTTAATATAGTTGAAGATCCCACGCAGATTCTGTATATACAACCAAGAACAGACAGAAACAAAAAAGTCTATTTGAACCACACACTGTAAAGGACAAGAGTTAAACAGGACTCCTGGTCTGTTTTGTGCTTTTAGTTCAGCTCCCATGTTCTTCACTCTCCTCCTTCATGGGAGGTTGTCCTGTGGTTCTGGAAAGTGACAAGCTCCAGAATTCTGTTATGAAAGTGCAGTGGTGGTGACGTCCTGTCCTCCCACCTCAGAGCTCATGGACATTCTCACGTGATCCTTCTGTGTGTACAGAGCGCTCTGCTCCAGCACTACTAGAGCGGCACTTATGTGGTTGCCCCCACCCATGGCAAATGAAAGTGACTCTCTAGGATTTATGAGTGACCCAATGTGCCCACTCTGCAGGGAACTCACCTGTGAGCATTGCTGTGACACTCCTGGTTCTCTGAGTAGGTGGGAAGTTCTCAGCCCTTCTTCTGAAGCCCACTTGGAGGGCTTTGGCTGCCAGCTGCCTTGAAGGGGGAGTGGATGAGAATAATCTCTGGGAATCAATGGGGAGGAAGGGAGAGGACCCATCGGCAGAAGCATAACCTTGCAGGTCCAAGTGAAGAAAAGATATCCCAGTTGCAAGGTTGAGAGTAAAGTGCCAGGAAAGGACAGCATGGCCTGGGCTCAGAGGAAGCTGCACTGGGGCTGGGAGCACCTCTGCGGGGGAAGGAGGGTGTACATCACGGCAGCTTTTCTGCTTCTGTATCTTGAACTGGTCCTAACTCTTATGGCTTTGTCCCCACCAGCATGTAGACTGATGTGGGATAATGTGCCCTTATAAGCTTGCCTCTGGAACTCTGGGCCCCTTGCTTGCTGTCGTGGGGAATTACTACTGGTATAAGCCAGTGACATAAATGTCTGTACAGGTCTTATGGCATTTGGAAACACACACACACACACACACACACACACACACACACAGAGTTGTTTTATAGTACTGATGAATCCCTGAAATAAATCATCTAAGTTATGTGGCTTGATATTTGGGTTGGAGATCTTTAATGATTTTACAATACTCATCCAAGAAACCCATAAAGTGGCCCTGAAATATTTGTAGTGTTTATCTGAATATTTAATATTGGCTGGAAAACTATTTTACCATGCATTACTCAGACTGGTAGGTGGCTTGCTGTTTTCTTTGGAGGACTATATACTTGGTAATATTGCTATACATAAAATGCTTTCATAGAGAAGTAAAGTTATGTTTCAGCCAGGATGTCCCAGGTGGGGATCATTATAGAAAGAGTATAGGTTGGAAATTCAACTGATAGAAACAGTAGTGATTACTGAGACATCCTTCCACTCCTGTTGACTATCAAAGAGGTGCGTATCCCCACAGGGCAAATGGTGATAGATCAGGGGAGCCCCGTCCCTGTGAGGTGTTCTCCCTGGGGTGTGGCAGGGGGGCAGGACCAGCCTGGAAACAGGGCAAAATGAGACAAGGTATAGGGGGTTGGGCCTGGGAAAGAAGGGTTTTGTGGTTTCTCTGTTACAGAAAAGATAAAAATCCATCAGACCAATACCAGGATAAAGATACAGAGAGAAGGCAGCGAACAGACTCATGGGCCAGGCTTTTCAGGGACCAAAGTGTCTCTAGGCTGGAATCCGACCCACTTGAGGTGAAGACTGACTCTCACTCTATTGGGAGGCCATTCCAAGACAGGTGCACATTTTCTAAAGCATGCATGGTGACCCATCTGCAATTACACCTAGGGGTCTATGTCTTTATGACAAGTAAAGCTGTCCTTTATTAAGAAAGGGACTCTGAGAACACCAGGGTTTGTGAACATGTGGATGGGTTTCTGGTCATTGTGTGTCCATGGCACTCACATTTTGGTCTTTATGTGACAGACTCTGTAGACAAATAGATGCCCGACGACAGGGCCAGAGTGGAACTGCAGTGTGGTCCCTGGGGGCTTGCAGGGAAGAGTGGTGATACCACATGGATGGGCACAGAGGTCAGGGAGGGCAGCGATGGCACAGGGCAGAAACAGTCCCCGGGAGAAGAAAGATTGGGATCTAGGAGAGTCCACTGTAGGCTCCACTGAGGGCTGGAGGGACAGTGTGGGCGTCTGAGGGGAGCAGAGTGCACCTGCTGATGAGAATAATGAAGCAGATGGCTGTTTGGAGAAATAATTATCCCGAACTTGCTGGGATTGCAGCCTAGAGATTCCTGCAGTCAGGAGGCTTCTCCCCACACCCACTTCTCCTAGATGTTCTCTTAAGACCCTCATGGTCCATTATTCTCTCTTTCACTCAACAGGTGCTGCTTGCCTACACCCTGCTGAGCACGTTCTAGCCCAGGGACATGGCAGTGACCACGTGAGACCAGAACCTGCCAGTCTAGGGAGAGTCACATTAGAAAGAGAAATGAATGTAAAATAATGAAATTTTAGATCAGGATCACTCTTTGAAACAACAAAATAAGGTGTTTTATATGCACATATCTGAAGGTTCTTGGTATCACGGTAGACTTTTAAGCCTTGAAGATTAAACAGCTGCCAACGAAATCAATTTATTTAACATCATGCTAGGAGAATATGGAGGATGTGGGGCTGGTTGACTGCTTCATATGCAAGCTTCCTCAGCGTTACTGAGAAAGGAGAGGTGGTTATTCCTATCCTGCATGCCCCAGCAATGTTGAGGAGGAGATAGACAGCTGTTTTGTAATTGTTTGAATTTTACAGTAGAATGTGTGTATATGTACACACTTTAAATAAATAGAATTATTTATATCTATATTTAACCCTGATATACAGTATGATCCTTTAGAATCCAACCATGTGTAATTGATTTTTTAAACCACAATAAATATGCTGGCAAAGGTCCTTTATACAGCTTTTTCAGTAACAAATATCTGTTCAATATGAATGCGTGAGTAATATAACTCACATGTAACTGGGTGTTCGCCGCCCAGCTCTGGGGTGTAATGGATGTTCTCATTGAACTATCTTAAGTAAGACTCACTGACCCTCAGTAACTCTCTCCCTGTTACACACTTCCTGCTCCCAACCTCTCCCACCCAGTCAGTCCAGAAATCCCCCGGGCACTTGCATGCTCCCCAGTGTACCAAGGACCAGGGCTCTGTGTGTCCTCCCAGGTCAGGGGGCCTGGCCACCCTGCAGCAGCAGGCGCTCTGCACACCCGGGGGGAGCTCCTCACCGTGCACCATGCTGCACAAACAGGGGCCGGGCTGGCGGACTGAGGCCGTTGTTGCTAGGTGCACTCCCCTCTGGGTGTCCCGCCATGGGAACCCCCAGCATCCATGACACTGGGAACTGTGCAGCCTGGGCTCCAGCTCAGACCATCTGAGGAGACCTTCAACATGGCTGGACCTGACCTTCACCTCTTGGGGCCATACCGCAGCCTGAGGGCCCTGGGAAGGACTAACACCGCCACATAGGTTTGCCGTTCAAGCCAGATTGCTAACACGGCCACGGTTCTCTAAGTCTTTCAGAGCCACCTCTTTCAGGAGAAGGTGATCCCCTGAAGGCAGACCATGAGCCCCCAGACCTCAGACCCAGACTCACTGTTGGCCCTTCTCCCCCAGACCAGCCCTGCAGCCTGCCTGCCTTCCCATCTCTTTCAAACCTCATGGGGACGTTATTTCAGTGGCCTCGTTCACCGCCAGGCACCCAGAATTTGTGCAGGGTAACCGCAGGCCATCAGGCTCTCCCCAGCGTATCAGCCCCTTAGAATCTCAGGGGAAAAGCGTAGGAGTATCTGTCCCTTTCCTTCTCTAAAGACCCTGGGATCTGCACATTTGCCCACCGATCCCAGGCAGGCTGCCAGGTCTGCACAGAAATAGTTTTTTGACAGAGAGCAAAGCATGAAGGCCCTGACTCAGCAGATTTCCCCACAATATTTAAAATTAGAATTGTTCTATTTTATTTTATTTTATTTATTTGGCTATTTATTTCCTCAAGAATCTTTCTCATGTTCTTTAAAAGACAACGGGAATACAAAGAGTTACCTTTTCCAATTATACATCCTAGGGAAGCATCGGGAGCTGAACAGACATGAATTCAATCTGATCCCCACTCCCACCTGGGGCATGTCACTGGCTGCATAATGGGACTTCGCCACCTGGATCCTGTCTAGGGCAGTGCAGAGAAAGGCCACCTAGCCACTCCTGCTATTTACCTGGACACATTAGGTGATTTTAGTGCTGGTGAATGTGACCAGACTTACTGCCTGGAGCCCGGAGGTGAGGACAGCAACCTTGGGTGCTACAATGAACATCCTTTTGGCATCTCTTCAGAAGTTCCCAGCAACTCTCAATGAAGAGCATGACAACAGTGCATGGGAAAGGGGTGGGGGGGGGGTGCTGTGTAAACTGTAAAGTTCTGACCAATGTGAACTGCAGTTAACAGTCATTGTTGCTCATAACACCCAAGAGAAGTCAGGGTTGTCCCATAAACAGTCTGGCTCTCTGGAATGCGGGCGGGTTTAAGACACAGCCCACCTGCTTGGCCCCTTTGTAGACACACAGCCCTGGCTCACCAGTACCATTTCCTGTGTTTCTTGGGTAAGTTATGTAATCACTCCCATCTCGGTTTCCCATTGGTAAATCAAGGATGTTCACCAGCCTCCCCCTCATCCCCACAGGTGTTCACATTTGTCCTGCTCTCACTCTGGCTACCACTCCTCCTGGGATTCTTTGTGTATAAACTCATTCACACCTCGCAGAATCTCCCAGGTGGCACTAATATTATCTTATCCCTGTTCTTCAGGTGAAGAAACTGAGAGGTAAAGCACTTTGCTCAAGGTTAAAAGGGAGAACGCATGTACAAGGCTAAGAGGAATGCTTGGCACACAGAAAGAACTCAAACCCGCTCGCCGTTTCTACCATCGCAGGAGGAGCTGCACTCATGGTCAGAAGTGGAGCCATCACCTGCGTATGGCTTCTGAGGAACGGGGACAGACAGTGTGGACGAACACCAGCCCCCCGACCAGGAGTAACCACCACCCCAGCCTGCTGCCTTCTGACTTGCGCTGTGTTCTTTCCCATGCCTGACACACACACCACACACACACAGATAAACACACACACACACACACACACACACACACACTATCCTAGCATCCCCTGCCCAGGGCTGCCTTAAAAACCCCTCCTCTGTGCATTTCTGTAAATCCATACCCAGCACAAGGATCTTCCCATTAGGAGATGGATATAACTTTTAACTTAAATGAACTGATGCTTGGGAGAATCACAAGGCTACAGTTTGGGCGATCGCTTGAGTTCTGCATATTTATTCATTGATTAACCAGATGCATATGGAGTCATTGAGCAGTGGATGTGTCCCTTATAGCTTTTTTTGGCCAATGGTGGTATTCTTTCTAGAAGATATGATCAGAAATACAATGACAGAAAATATTTGCAAATTCCTTGGCAAATATAACATTAGGAGAATTGCTATTAGCAATCTGAGGGGAGGTCTGAAGTACATTGCTATGGAAACTAAAGGAAAGATGAAATTAATTTAGGCCAATCATACAAAGTTAGAATCCTCCTTTGGAAGAAAGATAAAAGAGGCTGTAAATCATTCCAATAAAACACATTTCCCGCTCTAAAGAAAATATGTCTCTTCTTTCCCTTGTCTCCCACCCCACCCCGCCCATCTCCCCCCTTGTTGGAGTCAGACCTTTCCATTTGAGCAGACAGGGGACATGACAGTTAGTGGGACAAGAGTTGCTGAATGACTCCCATGCCTCAGCACTAGGCCAGGCTCTGGGGCACACAGACACAAGTAACACAGGAAGTCACAACCCCTCACTTCGACACTCACTAAAACTACTAATCTGTTCTCCAGCTCTATAATTATGTTATTTTAAGATTATATCAATTCAATGATACAGTATATAACATTTTGAGATTAGTTTGTTACACTTAGCATGATTCCCTTGAGGTTCATTCAAGGAGTTGTGTGACAATAGTTTCTTGCCTTTATGGCTGAGTAGTGTTCCATGTTATGGATTACTGCACTTTCTCTAAACATTCACCCACTGAAGGACAATTAGGTAGTTTCCAGTTTGGACTTTTATGAACAAAGCTGCCGTGTATTTTTTAAATTTCCTTTGAGACTTTCTCCTTGACCTAAGATTACTTAGACGTGTGCTGTTTAAATTCCATGTGTTTGAAGATGCCCCTGTTGTCTTTCTTTGACAGATTTCTAGTTTGTTTCTATTCTGATTAGAAAACACACTCTGAATGATTTCAACTCTTTTAAGTCTGTTAAAGTTTGTGTCATGACTCAGGATATGTTACATTAAGAAAACTTCTAGGAACATTTGTGCACAAGTTTTTATGTGACAATAAGTTTTTCTTTCTCTGGGAAAAATTCCATGATCCAGGGGCATTTGAATAGAATGTAGACTCTGCTGTTGTTACTTGGAATTATATTTTAGCTTAGTTTTAGACTATTCATTTTTATTACTTAGTTTCTAATATTAATGAAAACAAATTTGCATTTATTTTTTACTGGTGAGGATGTTTTCTTGACATTGTAGGTCAAGCATGAGATTGCAGGGAGGGTCAAGAAACTAGAGTTAGTTATTTTCTTTTTTCTTTTTTTTTTAATAAATTTATTTATTTATTTTTGGCTGCGTTGTGTTTTCATTGTTGCAGCGAGCAGGGGCTACTCTTTGTTGCGGTGCGTGGGCTTCTCATTGCGGAGGCTTCTCGTGTTGCGGAGCACGGGCTCTAGGCGCACGGGCTTCAGTAGTTGCAGCACGTGGACTCAGTAGCGGTGCACGGGCTCTAGAGCGCAGACTCAGTAGTTGTGGTGCACGGGCTTAGTTGCTCCGCGGCATGTGGGATCTTCCCGGACCAGGGCTCGAACCTGTGTCCCCTGCATTGGCAGGCGAATTCTTAACCACTGCACCACCAGGGAAGAACTATTATGCCAATATACTGCTTTTTAGCACCATATTTGCTTTAACAAAAATCATTGTCAGTAAATAAAAATGGCAATTTCAGGTGACTTTGATCTTTGGCAATTCTGTAATTGGTGTACATGATACAATCAACTCACTGGATCCATCTTCTTATGGAACCTGTTCACAAATATGACAAATAAGTGCCTGTTTACCGAATGAGATAAGTGCGTCAAAGGAAACAAAGGGGGGTGTCTAAGCAAAGAAGAGGTCTGGGTTTGGATCAGGGAGGCCTCGTGTTGTGGAGGATGAGAAGATAAGTGGGTGCCAGAAGGAAGGAGAGAAGGAGGCATTCCAGGCAGGGGAAGAGCACACACAAAACTCCTAGGAGGGGAGGAAAGTCAGGGCCTTGCAGTTTAGGGACTGGAATGGCAAGAAGGCCCAGGAGGCAGGAACGTAGCAAAGGGGAGAAAAGGTGGCAGGAGGAGGTTGGGGAGTTCTGGCAGGGGCCGCGCAGCAGGCCCTGTGGTCCGCGGCAAGGACTTTAGTCTTCACCTGAAGAGCCAGGTGCTTACCTCCCTTCCTGTAACTGGGACCTTGGATCCACTGCTCATTAGACTCTTCCATAGAGGTATGAGGTCCATAGTGGGGAGTCAGTATATCATATAGATGAAGAGCATCTAAGGGACTCCCAAAGATGCCAGACAGACCTGACTCTGCCACTGGTTAGCCATGAGATTTTGGGCATGTTAAGTTACCTCTCAACCTTCAGCTCCCTCACTTTAATATGGGAGCAATAATAGTGCCTACTTCATAGGGTTATGGTGAGGAATGAATAATACTACATAGAGCAAGTGGCACCCAATCAACCCCATCAACAGCAAATGTCCAACAGGTGTTGCCTATGGTCATTACCCCCATACACTGTCCTAGGGAGACCATGTCCCCTTGAGATGTTCCTCCCACAAGGGACCAACCTTTCCTTTGGCCTCTGGGGAACTAGTGTATGACTCTTCCACCACTGGGGGTGCAACAGTTAAATTTGGGGGTGGAAACACTCCTCCTTGCTTTAATAATCAGAGAATGAACTTCTGAGCAGTTTCATCTGCCTTTGTCCTTATTAAGTGAAACACAAACTTCCTTTCGGGCCACTCCGTCCTGCCACATAATGAACACGCTAACCACAGTGGTTTGGAGAACAAGAAAATAAAACCAAATAAAAATAAAAAGGTCTATCAAGAATATACAGGGATGCCAAATCAGAGAAAGGATGCCCTTGTTCAGGATAAAAGCCCAGGTAACATTTGTTTCAGAAGTGGTTGGGAGCAGATTAAGGGAGGAGATGACACTTTCTATTAACAAAAGGTGGAGAGCAGTAATATTTTGTCACTAATACAGGTAGACATGTTCGAGGCTGTTTCAAAAAATTCTGAATTTTAGAATTAAGACCAGAATAGTAAACAAGAATTTAGGAGAAAGAAGTTAGGGAGACCATAGCATGGGATTTATGAGCACAATTACATTTTTTCCATTCACCTGGTTTCACTAGTAGTATTACTAAAACTTGCATTGATCATGCACCTGCTATGTTTTAGGCTCTGTGTTGTGGACTTTGGATCTATAGTAAGTGATAGAAAAACACAGATTTTATAGAGGATGGAAATATCTTATTTTTCACCTAAATTTTTACCAATGCTTAGAATGATACTGAAGGAGTCTCTAAATTTTCTAAGCATCAATTTCTTCTTATGTAAATTGTGACTACTAATACCTACTTATAGAGTTGTTGTTGAGATAAATGAGATGGCTGTCTGGTCTGATTTTGGTATTGTAGGATTGCAAACCCAATGGGCTGGGATGCTTTGAACGTATGGCTTAAAATAGGGCTAGGCACAGATTGTGAGACTGATACCCCCAAGGCTCGACAAATGCCTTTCCTCAATATCCTGGTCACTCTTTTATCACTACGGCCTCCAGCCTGACCTAGAATGTCTGGATGACATGGCTCTTTTCCACACTGAGGACTGTGATGAAGTCTTCTCTCTGTTACCAGTCCAGTCCATAGAGCTTGGTATAAATCATGAGCTCAAGACATTTTAATCAAACTTAAGTGCAGTCACCAATACGAAATTCCAGGGCTATGACTAGATCTCTTGAGGCAACGGGAGATGACCTTGAGACAAGGACCTACGACACTTTGCTGCAGTGCTGCAATGCTTGCACCTGGACACACCTCTCTTCAAGCAACAGAATACAAAGAAACTGTATGGGACTAAAAATAACTGTGTGCATGTGCAGGTGAGGCAAATTCTGGACAAAAATATACAAAAGACCAAAAAACTAAACTGCCACTTCTGAAGAGCTGGGAGCAAAAGCAGGGTACTGTGCATGCCCCCAGCACACAACACCACCTAAGGGGTGGGCAACCGACCTAGGCCACCCTTATGGCCGACCCTGGGACACACCCCTACCTTCACCCCATATAAGGAAAAGCTCGCCCCCCTCAGGAAGCAAGGGAAACTGTTATTTGTGCTCTCTTCCCTCTGCTGCAGCAGGGACCCAAATAAAGTGTGGCCTGAATTTCCTGTCTGGCCTCTAGTCAATTTCTATTGATCGGAGAAGGCCAAGAACCCTGGTCGGTATCATCCTCCGACACTGAAGACAACAGAAAAGTATATAGAGCTAGCCAGGAGAGGAAATGCAAATATGGATCTTGTGGCCAACGGGAAGCCCTTGGTGGCAGTTTTGTTTGCAGTGTGTGCATACTTGCAGGTAAAGCTCTGTCTCTAAAAACTGCTCATAGGCTTACACTTCTAGCCCGGAATAAAGAAACAGAAAGCCTCCTGTGTGAAAACAAGCTAACAACAACAACAAAAAGCGACAAAATATATGAAATAGTGGTCTTCAAGATACCAGACATCTGGAGATGAAAACTGGATCATATAGCAGGTATGTATTTAACTTTTTAAGAAACTGCCAAACTGTTTTCCCAAGATGGTTGTACCATTTCTTTCCTTCCTTCTTTCCTTCCTTCTATCCTTCTTTCCTCCCTTCCTCCCTCCTTTCTTTCCTTCCCTCCTTCCTTCTTTCCTTCTTTCTATCCTTCTCTCCTTCCTTCCTCCCTCCCTTCCCTACTTCTTTCCTTCCTTCCTTTTTTTCTTACCTTTCCACCAGCAGTGTACTAGAGTTCCAGTTCCTCTACATCCTCATCACTACTTGGTATGGTCAGGCTATTTAATTTAGTCATACTTATAGTGACATGTGGTTTTAATTTGCATTTCTCTGAGAGATTGTGTTTTTGGAATCATTACTAAAAAATCTTTGCCTAATCTAAGTTCACGAACTTTCTCTCTTTTATTGTCTTCTAGAAGTTTCATAAGGTAGGTTTTACAACAGGTCTATGATCCACTTTGAGTTAAGTGTTGTATATAGTATGAGGTAAGGATCTTTTTACTATATATTGTTGGATTCCATTTGATAATTTTTTTTTTTAGAATTTTTGACTATATGTTCATGAAGGATATTAGTTTGTAGGGACTTTTTGTTTGTTTTCAGGGCAGAAATTTTTGTTATGATAAAAAAAAGTGGTCTCCCTGTTTTCTGCATCTAATTTTTTAAAGATAATAATTCAACTCTAAAATAAAATCTTCTGTCAATTGAGGTAAAATGAAGTTTTTCATCTTGTTGAAATTTCTATTTTAATTTTTTTATTTCCCAGAGTGAGCTCTGTTAGCGAGAGAAAGAAAGCCAACTCTGGTTTACCATGGCTTAATATATACAGCATGTTTATATTTATAAATTAAAATCAATGCAAATGAGGGCTCTGAAATATGTTAGCACAATCGAGCTAGATGTGCTGGTTTAAGGGGATCAGTCTTTCTGGTGGAAAGCACAGCAGATAATCTGAATTACCTACCTCCAGCACTCCCATTTATAAAAATAGTGCCCAGTAATGAGTGCCTGGTGTTGATGAAGCTAGGATCTGAGCTTTTTCCATTTAAATAAAATGCTTTTTCTACTAAAAAAAAAAAAAAAAAAAGATAGTATGGATGTTGCATTCTAGGTGGGGCAACAGGATAAACAGAAAGATGGAGCAGAATGAGCAGCCTAATTAGAAGTCAGGCTTCCACCTATAGTATTAGAAAAAAAGGAGCAAACGACCTGGGGAACACGAGCAGAGTAAATCCAAGAAGGGAGCAATAATGCAAATACATCAAACTTAGAATTAGGAAATGGTGACTGCCATCTTCTGATGGCTAACATAATAAACGAGAGACATTTGAGTTATATTTTTCTTTCTAGGGAGATGAGTTATAGACAGCCTCTGCCCTGCAGAAGGTAACCATCTAGGAAGAACAGCACTCTCAGATCACATTCCAGAGGGTGCCTGATGCAGTGGAAAGAGCATGGGATGTGGAGTACTTACCAGGGACATCGGCAAGCAACTTCACCACTCTGATCATGTCCTTTCCACTGAAGATTGGAAGCAATTCTCCTCTCTCACTGGAGCAGGGAATACAGCCAGGCTTCAAAACAGGTACCGTTGGCTTTGCCCGTAGAGCTGAGTGAGCATGACATGTACCGGCTGCATCTTATCAGTCTGCATGAAGGCCCCTTAGGCTCCTGCTGGCCTTTTCATGACCCTGAGCCGGAGCAGCTCCAGGTGGGCTCACCCACCCAGTTGGCCCCATCATTGTGGAAACTCTGGACCGGTGGAGGCTCTCGCCGGCACACCTACCCTCGCTGGTCCACAAGCCCAGGCCTGACTCCAGACAGGACACCTAAGGAGACACTGAGATGGAGCCCCACCAGCTCTCAACTGAATACTGCCAATTATTTTTATGAATACTTCAGAAGCCAAAATCTGGAAGTAAGAAAAAAACTTTATAGGTCTTTACCCTAGAAATGAATAAATCAACCTTTCTTCCTTACCAGTAGCATAAAAATGTCTTTGCTTTAGTGGAAACCTTGTAATAGCAGTCTTGGCTTTTCACCATCAGCAGATGTTTATAAGCTAAGGTGTCAGACAGAGATGAATAGATTATTTTTTTCTTACTTCAAAGCCTCACAAAAGGCAGTGGGCCTGAGAGTTCACTAGAAAAACAGGATTTGTCATTGTTTCTAAAGTTTTATTATTTAATGACAAACAGTTTAAAACCACAAGTAATTGGCATTTTATGTTTCATTGACTACCTTTGATTACCATGCTAATTATATTGTAAACAGGCTCCAAGATTCTCAGACAGTAATGACTTTAATGTTGTTTCCAGGTGAAGAGCCTCTTCAGAGATCATCAGAGCAGGACTCACTCCATTCTTCTGTGCATGGAAAAGAAAACAAGACTTTCAGGGAAGGCCTTGTAAACTAATTTCACTTTCACATAGATTATGGTGCACGCTTCAACACTGGGGGCCAGGGGGTTCTGTCTATATAGGTCCAAAGCAGACTGCAGTGTGTGTGTGTGTCTGTGCATGTGTGTGTGTGTGTGTGTGTGTGTGTGTGTGTGCACATGTGTCCGTGCATGAGTGTGTGTGGGTTGGGGGCAGTTGCCAGGTCTTGGAGACGCCTCTGAAGTCTGTATGAGTTCATTTCATCCCACCTTGAAAAGCTCATGGCAAACCCCATGCTGCTACCACACCCAAAAGGACTCTCTGGGCTCCTATAGCACTACTTCTAAGGTCCCATAAATGGGGCACAGCAGGCCTCTAACTGGAAAAAAGCCATGCCTCTTTATTGTAACATCATAAGGGCCAATAAGCCAGAAGATAAAAGAACAACGCCTAGCCTGTTATTCTCACTCCCAGGTTTAGAGGGTTGGGTTTATATTCCATCACTGACTCCCTGCTCTATAATTTCATGTGACTGACTTCTTCTCATATTTACTTGTTGTTTCTTACCCTGACTCTCATCCACAGGGCAAGAAGCATGGAGATAGGCAGTACTTGAAGGTGTGCACTGACCCCCACATTCCCACCACCTAGTCCCATGGAGACCAAGGTCATGTGCCTGGAAAAGAGCATCTCTGCCTGTGACCAGATGCTTATGATGCAATGGGGTTCACTTCTCCCTCTCTACACAATGACCCAGTGTCACCGGACTTGCACCTCAGGTCAATCTCAGGACTCTGGAGAGCTCAGCCCCCTTTCCTTTTCACTGAACTCTGGTGGAGTGGATGGGATCTGTGGCAGAGACAGGAAGAACACCAGTGATCGGTGCTCCCCTTCTGTGGTGAGTAACTATGGCGAGAACTGGGCTGCCCAGCCAAGCACTGACCTACTGGCTCCCTTTGCATTGAGGTGTGGTCACATCACTGGTTCTTGCTGACATGGTGGCAGTGGAAATGATGTGAACCATTTTCAGGCTGAGGTTGTTAAGTATTGGGTGAGAGGTCCTTCATCCCATCCCACTTTCCTTATTCGGCAGCTAAGTGATGCCAAGAGAACCGAAAAGTCACGCAATGGCCAAGCCTCAGGGGAAGGCAGCCTGGTTTGCAAAGTGACTGCCTGGAGGAGGTTTGCCTGTCTAGGGACATCTGCAGTGGATTTGGTGCGGGTGAGAAAGAAACTTCATGAGAGTAAGTCATTGAGATTTGCAGGCTGCTAGTTACAGCAGCTATGAATACAAACCTTCTGTATAAATGGTCAGATTGAACTGAATTGGAATCTAGTCTGTGCTATGTGCCCTTTGGTCCTAGGCAAGCTACTTACCACCTAGGAGTCTATACAACCAGGATTGTATATATTTGTGAACGTAATATATAAATGGACCAAAACCAAAAAAAACCTCCACAAACCTTTAAATGGACTTAGCTGAAAAGGGGAGGCATTGGCTCACAAAATCCAAAGAAGCATCAACAAAGAAGCCATGGAAAGAGCAGGAAGGGCTCTCCACTGGGAGATGACCAGTCCCAAGCTTCAGTGTCAGGGTCAATATTGCTGCATCATAGTCTACTTTGCATCTTTGCAGGCTGTGGATCCCATCTTAACTTTCATTCACTTGAGATCACCTTTCTCTACACAATCAAAAATGTAAAATCAGAGCTGCCAACACTTATATTTTACTTCCTACAACTTCCACTTCAGGGGAGGAGTGATTTGGCTTTCAAGTTCCCAAGTCCAAGATGCCAAGACAGGGAACTGTGGTCAGTGCTTGTGTTTGGAGTAATTGGCTGCAGCAGGTGGGAGTGGGGTGGCAGGTGGCAGTGGGGGTCAAGGGACAGGGTGTGTCATAAAATATTGCCTTCATGGAAAGGAAGTGCTGAGAGTGGGGTCCAAACCACCGGTGTCCACTATGCAATACCGATGCCGGGGTTTTCAGCAGCACAATGAAACAGACAGGCAGCCTGAGCACCAGCTCTCTTTCAGCTCAGAAGTAATTTCTATAGCTCCAGGTCTCAAATGCCTAACCAACCTCATCACAATCTCTCTGAAGTTGGCCTTTGGTGTCTCCAGCCAGCTGGCCTTCCTGGTCCCTGCTCTTGTGAAAAGCCCAACCTCTCAGCCACAAAGCTGAAAACCAGAGGCAAGGTGTACCTCTCCCATCTCTGGAAAGTCTCCAAGTCCTCTTATTCTCTAGACAATAAATACTTCACAAAAATGCACAGGTTTCCGCACACACTCAACAATGAGCTACCTCTGGCCTCAGATCAGCTATGCCCCTCCTTGGAATGCTCATCCTGTACCCTCCTCATCCCTCACCCATTCTCCCCTCTGATTGTGATCAGCTCAGCACAAAGTCTCCATGAAGCCCACAGTCATGGTCACTTGCAAGCTGCCTTGGAGACCTGTCCATTTCATGCCCACCTCGTATGTTAATGGCACCCCTGTCTGCTTCTTCCACTGGACTGTGCCTCCATAAAGGCTATGTGGACGGCTGTGCTCCAGTGGTGGTACTTTACCATTGACATCCAGCAGTGGACCTGGCATGTGGCAGGTGCCCTAAAACATCCTTGAAGCTGAATTAAGTACGAAGGAAAGAACATGTCATGCATCTAAAGCATCTGCTCCAGAGTTCCTCCCCTAACTGCCTCCCTCCAGCTCTCCTGGACATTCCCTCCCTGAGCCCGATGCACTTTGTCATGCTGAGGTTTCACTGGTCTCTCTGGAATGCACCTGGCCTGAGTGAGTTTGTCCACAGCACAGCATAGGGACGGGGAGAAGTTGCAAACCAGACACAAATTTTACTGGGGAAACTGAGAACTTACTTGTAGAAAACAAATCTTACATGATGTTGTATTACAACACAATTAACAGTAAAAGCCATGGGATTACAGGAATTTTACCAAGAATCTTCCCTTTTCAGCTGAGTGACTTTGAGAGAGTCACTGGCCCTCTCTGGTGGCAGCTGTCACTTCTGTTAGACAAAGTTAAGAATAGGGTCTCGGGAGCTGTGCAGATTAAGAGGGATCAGGGCCATAACAACAGCACTGGAGCCCGTGGTACAGGGAAACCTCAAGCATAGCAGGTTGTTGTCATTACTGCACCCAAAGGATGTCTCTTACTTAATAAGTTGTACTAATTAATGTTCCATAGTAGATAAGTAAATACAACGGTAATGATTTTATAACATTTTATAACATGCAGTTTTAAAGAGTAATAGTAATAGCTCACACATATACCAGGTCCATTCCAAACACTCCCATAAATTAAATAGCTTAATCCTCATAACAATCCTAGAAGTAGGACTACTAGTATATCTGTTTTAAAGACAAAAACTAAGGCTTATAGAAGTTCAGTGACTTGCCCAAGGTCCCCCAGTTTTGAGAGGCAGAGGTGGAGTTTAAACAAACCATGGAACTCCTGACTCTGTGCTCCTAAGAGGGTGTTATGGACTGAATGTTTGTACCCCCCGTGAAATTCATTTGATGAAGCCATAATCCAGAGTGTGGCTGTATTTGGAGATGGGGCCTCTAAGAAGGTAATTAAGGTTAAATGAGATCATAAGGGTGGGGCCCTGATCTGATAGGATTAGTGTCCTTGTAAGAAGAGATACCAGAGAGCACACCTTCCCTCCCTCTCCCTTCCACTCTTCTCCCCTCCCCTCCTCTTCTCTCTGTCTCTTTCTCTTTCCCTGCTGTGTGAGGATACAGTGAGAAGACAGCCATCTGCAAGCCAAGAAAAGACCCCTCATCAGAAACCAAATCTGCCAGGACCTTGACCTTGGATTTCCTATCTCTTGGAAATGTGAGAAATAAAGTTCCCTTGTTTGAGTCTCCTGGTCTGTAGTATTTTGTTAAGGCAGCTCAAGCTGACTAATACAGAGTGAAACACAATGGGCACTGCCTCTCATAAGTGAAAATAACAATTATGTCATTGATAATTAGCAGTAATTAATCTCATTAAAAAATCATTGTGTTTGAGGAAATAGTGCAAAGCTCGGGTGATGGATCAATAGAAATGATGTCAGGTGGCTAGAGAGAGGTTGGAGTCCAGCAGAGGGAACCCTGACCACCAGCTTATTCCCCATCACACCCACTGTGTGGCCATCGCTCTCTAAGAGCTAGGTCAGACACGTGGTCTCCTCTTCCCAACACCCACCATGGAGTTAGAAGGAAGGTGAAAGGTGTGTCTTCTTGGCAAGGTTAACATGGGCTGGCTTGGATGATACTGATGTGGTGACAACACACTGGATTTCCATGTGCTCTTCTCATGCAAGACGCAAGGATTTGTATCATCGGGACCTCACTGAGTTTACAGAGATTTGCCCTTTATACTCCATTATCCTGTTATCTGCACTTGCTCTTAAAAAGCATGGTGCCATGTTTTATTCTTTGATCCACAAATTCAGCGAAATTGGCTTTCCTGAAGTATTTTCTAAGCTGCTATGCAGACCGAAGAAACCCTTTTTTGTCTTTGCTTAAGAGAAAGCATGTGTCCAATGTTAAGAGTGTAATGAAAGCATGTCACCCCCTCACATCCCCTAGACCACGTGTCCAGCCTCACCTTACAGAAGGCAGGCAAAGGCCCATCAGGGCTCACTGGGGTGTTACAGGAAAGAACACAGCTTCAGAGGAGGGAGGCTCTGCCCCAGCTTTGCTTCAGCCTTTTATTAGCTGAATAACCTTAAGCAAATCATTGAGCATTTCTAAATCTCAGCTTCTTCCTTCTAAAATAGAACTAGAATCACCTGCCCTGCGGGGTTGCTATGATAACTAAATCATTGAAAGTGTGTCACGGGCTTAGCCCCATACGGAGAACTCCATGCCCCATACATGCTGCCAAGAAGCATTAGTTTAGGCACCAGCCTTGCACATTTATTGAATGGGTGCCCAGAGCATCCCCCTCGAGTGTCTGCACTGGAGGGAGTGGGGGTCTGTATACTGTGTGCACCACTGAGCCACATGCCCAGGCTAGGAAGGGGTTCACCCCTGGAGGGCGGCCCTGCTTCTTCAGCGTGAATAGGGGCTCAGGGGCATGTTTCATGGTGGTTCTGTGCCAGAAGAATTCGCAGGGACCCAAGGTGGGTGTAATCCCTTAGGTGCAGAATGAAGCTCTGTGCTGCTGCCCCCAGCCAGGAAAGGTGGGAAGGTTCACATTCAAGCACTCTCAACTGATTCTGGAGTTAACTTATTATGTTTTCCCCTGATGCAGTCATTTTTGATTCTCTCCTCTGTGTTCCCCTCACTCACCCAGTGTAGGGGACCCAGACCCCTTGAGGTAGAGTGGGAGGTGGGCGGAGTGAGATATGTAAGGACAAGGGACTGGCGGCCACTCTCTTGGAACACTTTCCCTGGGCTGTGGGTTTAGGGACAAACTGGATTTTAAAGTATTGCCCTGGGCCCCAAACAGCTATCAGACTTCCACATGCACAGACATTGGCTTGTTTACATCACACCCCAAACCACTTTAAAACCCTGTGAGTAGCATTAGCGTGGACAGGCTAAACCGTCCACGTTCTCCAGAGGCAGAAATGCTGGTAAAGACTGCCATGTCAAACTGTTTCTGCACCTTGTTCTAATTTTGAGTTTGATAAAAGCTGTGAGGTGGAAGAGGCTATAGAAGGGAGGTTTGCTTCTCAGTGCTATTTCCATCTCAGAGAAATGAACCTTTTGAATACCAGACTTTCTTAGTTAGACCTCCCAGCACTGGGTCTGTCCACACAGGAGGAAAGAAGAGAATTAATATTCCCCACTAATGCTTGGGGCCTCCCAGCTTGTACCGCCAGCCTGCCAGCCACAGATCTGAGCCTGCCCTGCCTGGTCCAGAGCTGGCTAAGGTACACAGTACAGATGGAGCCCAAGTGGGTGTCGGTTACCAAGATGTATTGGGCACTGCCTGCTGCTGAGAGCTGGCTGTCAGCGGAAGATACAGCCCAAACACAAAAAGGGACAACCCCATGTTCTGATTTAAGAAAGAGAGAAGAGTTCTGGGTGGAGCCCAGAACTTCAACCCCCTGGGGGAGCTCAGTAAACCTTCATGTGTAGCTGGAGATATTCCTTTCATCTTTGTAATCTGCAGAGAGTCCAAAGGTATCTTAACTGTGAAAGCTTTCATTAGAGGAAAGGACTCTTTGACCCAAAAGGGAGCTACCTTAAAAATATAATTATGGGGAATATATTTTCATTATTAATTAACTCATTAATGTCTTTATTTGCATTTAACAGACCCCTAGTCTGGGCCAGGTTCTGTATTAGAAATGAGGATGAAATCAGAGGTCCACTGTGGTCCCTGTATAGAGTCTAGGAAAGGAGAAGGAAGTGAAAACTAAGAATTGCTCATAATTGAATTTTACAGACACTTTTCGTCACCAATGACAAGTTTTATTCCAGGCTCTTGGCTACAAACATGAGAAGGGCCTCCCGGCTGCTTCCTTTGTACAGCCTGGCCTGTGAGGCTGTGATGAAAGTGGGTTTGAAAGCTCTCAGAACTCGGGGAGGGAGCTGCACACCCACACGGGAGGACATGGGTCAGCCTGCCAAGGAAGTTGACATCTGTTGACAGATCTCCAAGGAGGAGTGGGAAGTTAGTTACAAAGTGGATATATGGCAGAGGAGGGCATTTCTACAAAGCACAGAGGCACAAATAAGGCATGCTGGGGACCTCGTCTGGCTCCCAGGAGCTCTGTCAAGAGCTAAGGGGGGGCTTCCTTGGTGGCGCAGTGGTTGAGAATCTGCCTGCCAATGCAGGGGACACGGGTTCGAGCCCTGGTCTGGGAAGATCCCACATGCCGCGGAGCGACTAGGCCCGTGAGCCACAATTGCTGAGCCTGCACGTCTGGAGCCTGTACTCCGCAAAAAGAGAGGCCGCAAGAGTGAGAGGCCCGCGCACCGCGACAAAAAGTGGCCCCGGCTTGCCGCAACTAGAGAAAGCCCTTGCACAGAAACGAAGACCCAACACAGCCATAAATAAATAAATAAATTAATTAATTAAAAAAAAAAAAAAAGAGCTAGGGGGGTCCACCCTGTCACATCCCAGGAGCCATTGGTTCACAACTCACCTGGCATGCCCCTATGAGTGAGGCTTCAGTGGTGGTAGGGTTTCTTCTAAGAGAGGTGGCAGTGAGGAGGCCAGAGGTGGCCCTCCCCACACCTGCCTGCCGTCTGTTGTATTCGATGGTGCATACCGGTGAGGACATCCACACCTTGCAACAGGTGCTGAGCCCAGGTAGGGACACATCCTATTCATCTCCAAATCCTTCAAGTTGTCAAAATGTCTGCTTCAGATTCTGAGCTTCATTAAATTTTGTTGACTGTGAATTTAAAAACTGGACAACTTTCCATCCTCACTGAGGAACAGACCTTCTGTTAAGTCTTAAGTCACTTTAAAGGAACAAAGTAAATTTCAGGGACAAAAGTTCCACACGCAAATCAAACTGCTCTGGGGAAAGACTGCCTGGAAATTAGGTTCCAAAGATTCAGAAAAGAACTGCTTCTATATCAGACCTGGCTTATATTATCAGGGGTCCTTGTTCTATTGTCACTTATTGGTTGAAAAGTTAAACACTGGAGAAAAGGAAGCAAGATCCTCCAAGCTTTCAAAGTCAGTTGAAGCCAATATTTAAAGACAACAAGCGGCTGACATTTCATAGCTGTGAAATTAAACAAATGTAATTTGCAGATCCTCTACAAGGTTTAGTAATAAAATGCAACTTTAAATATTACAATCCCCAGAAAGATCCCACCATTGCTACATAGACTAAATTAGATAAAAGCATCCTGGATGTCTCATTAACTTTTATCTACCTGAGAGACAAGATCTCTTTTGACACATCTAAAGGAATTCAGTTAATGTCATTTACTTCTAGCTGCCGTCTTGTGAATTCCAAGGGTAGGCTTCACTCTGAGTTGTGTTTCAGATTGCTCATGTGGTCTCAAACATGAGGAATGTGGATGTGTTCTAGACACGTGAGACTATCATAATGTGTCTCAGGGAAGTAAGAAAATAAATCATAACTAGGATTCTATAGTTGTATTGCCGTATCAAGACTCAAGGGGAAGGTGAGAGAGTGTCCTTCTTGACTTGTCCGTCTGTTGGAGCCATGTTTCCGATCCTTCCAAACAGCCCAGGTTCTGGGTGGAATTTCAATGGCCATCAATTACTTTGTTTTGTAAGTACATAGCCATCATTCCAGGATGTATTTAAAGCATTGTGTGCAGAGAATCTGTGTGGTATGGGGGTACTAACCCTAAACTTGGGTCTGGCAGGTTTCAGTTTTGCCTCTTAATAATTGGTTGTGGTTGACTGATTTCATTAATGGCCTTCTGGTATCTTCATGTTTGTTCATGTAACTTTATAACCTCTGATTATGAGCTTAGCCATGTGACTTGCTTTGACAAAAGGACCAGTAGCAAGGTTGACACACTTTGTCAAGAAAAGTCTTGACAAAGTGCTTATGTATTTCATTTCTCTCTTGCTTCTCTGCCGTTGCTATTAAACAAACCAACAAACAACAATAACAAAATCCTGCCTAGTCCAGCCTAAGAACATGGGAGATGAGAGACATACTTGTGAAAGATTTTCAGAGAAGACACAGTTGTCCCACCTAAGTCGTTCTGGACCAGCCTGCAGATATGTGAGCAAGCTCAGCGAAGAGCAGCAGAAGTGTCTACTCAACCTGCCACTGAACACAGACACGAGACCAAAAGAACCACCCAGCCAACTTGTAGACTCGGGAGGCATAGTAAATGATTATTATTTTTAGCCTCTGAGTTTTGGGGTGGTTTGTTACACAGTAATAGACAACGAAGCACTAACTCTGAGAATGTAAGCAAATAACATGACATCTCTCTCTCTCTCTCTCTCTCTCACACACACACACATGCAGGCTCATCTCTTTGTGATGTTGTGAGTACTAAGACAATATACCCGAAATTGAGCAGGTCTCCAGCAAATAGAAATCACTCCACCTGTCGTCCTGCAGTTACATATTCATATTGGCTTCTGTTATCCCTCTCCTATTCAAAATTCTGTTTGCTATTTGATAAAGTTCAAATTTATTGATGTGCAGTTCAAAAGATTCTGTCCTATATCTATTTCCCTATTTTATTTCCTCTATTTCTGCAGCTGTTAACTCTACTCAGAGAATACAGGTTATTGAAGGAGAGACACTGTGTATGCATTTGAGCATGCATGGCATGACTTTCCAAGCATGGTACTGAATGAATGCTCTACATACATGTTTTCATTTAATCCATTCCTCTGGATAGGTGTGACTATGTCCTCTCCATACTGAGGCTTGAAGAGATTAAGGAGCTTGTCATCAAATTTACACAGTAATTGGTGGCTAAACGGGAGTTTGAGCACATAATTGTCTGACATTAAAACTGATGCTTTACCAAATATTCCCAAAACTCCTCAAAATTAGGTGGATTGGGCCAAGTTGAAACACTGAGGAAGATGGTAGATGTAATCTCAGTCAGGAGTCTGTGGACAATGAAAGTGAAGTGAACATAAGTTAACAGTCCTCAAAATGTCAGAACTTACTGCTTGGAGATATCATGCCAAGGGGCTGGATGGGGAATGTATACAATGGATATTAAGGCAAGTACTAGAATATCAGCATACATTCTAGGAGAATCTGTTCATTGAGAAGACATGGGAAATAAATGGATAAGGACCTCTGTCTTCTGGCTTGGTGTTCAGGATCCAAAAGGGAGTGTTTTAGTAGACAGGTTTACAATGTGACAGTAGATCAGTGTTGGAGCCTCACTCCTCCCCTCACGTTCCTCTCTGTTCTTATCCATCCTAACGAAAAACAAAATGCCTAGGGCTTTCTCTTTTAAATAAAATCACAATTTTTCTAATATAAAACCATTTGAATCATAAGTGATATGATAACGAAAGTTCTTAACTATTCACGACTATTACCTTTATTACATTTTAAAACACTATTTACAAATACAGCTGCTATGAATATTTGTTTACAAGTTTCTGCCTGGAAATAACTTTTTTTTTTTAAACATCTTTATTGGAGTATAATTGCTTTACAATGGTGTGTTAGTTTCTGCTTTATAACAAAGTGAATCAGTTATACATATACATATGTCCCCATATCTCTTTCCTCTTGCATCTCCCTCCCTCCCACCCTCCCTATCCCACCCCTCTAGGTGGTCACAAAGCACCGAGCTGATCTCCCTGTGCTATGTGGCTGCTTCCCACTAGCTATCTATTTTACATTTGGTAGTGTATATATATCCATGCCACTGTCTCACTTTGTCCCAGCCTGGAAATAACTTTTATTAGGATATATGCCCAAGAGGGCAATTGCTGGGTTGTATGGAAAGTCCATTTTTACTCTGAAAATGAACTGTCAAACTATTTTCCAGAATGGTTGTACTATTTTACATCCTCAACATCAATGTATGAGAGATCCAGTTTCTGGGGGTATCCTCACAGGCATTTAGTGTAATCATTTTTATTTTATTTTATTTTAGCCATTTGGATAGGTATGTAGTATCTCTCATTATGGCTTTAATTTGCATTTATCCAACTAATAATGATGTTGAACAGCTTTTCATGTGCTTATATGACATTTATATCATGTAATTTTTAGTGAATTTTCTGTGTACTTCTTTGCCTATTTTCTTTTTAATTACTTGTGTTCTACTGCTGAGTTTTGACAGAATTTTATGTATTCTAGATACCAGTCCTTTGTCACATGCATAATTGGCAAATATTTTCTTTTAATCTATAGTTTGTATTCTCATCCTTTTAATGGAGTCTTTCACAGAGCAAGTTTTTCATTTTCATAAAGTCAAATTTATCAATTTTTCCTTTTAAGTATAATACAGTTGGTTTCAAATCTAATATTTTTCCTATTTTTATTCTAGAAGTTTTATAGTTTTATATTTTACATTTAAGAATGATGAGCCATTTTGAGTTAATTTTCATGTAAGGTGTGAAGTGTAGGTCAAGATTCAGTTTTCTGCCTATGAATATCCAATTGCTGCGGCATCATTTATTGAAAGGCTGTTCCTCCTCGATTGAGTTCCTTTTGCTCCTTTGTTGAAAATTAATGGTGCATATTTGTATTGATCTATTTCTGGGTTTTCTATTGATCCATGTCTATCCTTCTGCTAATACCACAATGTCTCGATTACTGTAGTTATATAACAAGTCTTAACATTGGGAAGAGTGATTTCTCCCTCTTTATACGTTTGAAACTTGTCCTAGTTATTCTAGAGTGTTCCCTTTTCCTATACACTTTAGAACATGTTTCTCTACAAAAAAAAATACCTTGCTGAAATTTTGATAAGATTTTGTTAAACCTACATATCAACTTAGGGAGGATTGACTCCTTTACTAAGTTAAGTCTTCCATTCCTGGAACACCACGTTTCATGAAGCATTTAGGTCTTCCCTGATGTTTTTAATTAGCATTTTATAATTTTCATCATACAGATCCTGTACATATTTTATCATATTTACACCTCAGTATTTCATTTTTTCAGCAAGTATTGCATTTCTATATGGGTTTCCACTCATTCATTGTCAGTGTATAGAAATGCAATTGATTTTTGTGTGTTTATCTTATATCTTAGGACCTAACTGGACTCAGTTATTAGTACTACAAGTTTTTCATCCCTAATCTTTTACCTTCTTCTTTCCAACCTTCAGCACTATCTCATTGCTTCTTGGGTAATTTCGAGGGTATTTAGTTGTATTTAGAGAGTTGCAGGCAAGACCACCTGTCAGAAAAATTAAGTCTACACCACCTTGTTTTGGAACTGAGCAGGAATATTCTTTGCCTTTTGTAAAGATTTTTAATTGTGGCCTACTATTTTGGTTGATATACCCATTTAGATACTGTACTCAATACAAACCATTTCTCAAGAAAGAGCAAGAGGAAGGTTACCTATCCATAGTAACTGCTAAAATCATTCCTCAGGCCTGTTTTGCAATGTCTGGAATTAAATAATGATTTTTCCCTTGAAGTGATGTGTCAGTCTTTTAAGTTATCCTTCCTTATGGTGAAAGATACCTGCAATTTTTAGTCATTAATATTGTGGTAAAAATAGTTTTTATAGCCACAATAGTCACTGCCAGATGAGACTGCAAGGTTTAAAGATTTTCTCAGTCAAACAATAACTGAGAGAATTCATAGACAGCAGATGTTCTCTGAAAAAAAAGTGTTAAAATAAGCTTTTCGTGAAGAAGAAAAAATGATATTGAAAAGAAACGTGCATCTACATAAAGAAAAGAAGAGCATCAGAGAAGGAATAAATGATCTAATTGATCTAAAGATAACTGATTGATTAAAGCAATAATAGTAATAATGAAACCATGTGTCTCAGACTGGGACTTGAACTCACATGGCTGGGACTCGAACCCAGCCAAAACCCAGATTGGGACTTGAACCCATGTGACTGGGACTCGAACCTGGCCAAAACCCATGGCCTTTTAACTGAGATCACACACCTGATTTCAGGACTTAATGAAGCTCAGGTTCTTGATGTCTCATCACAGAAAGAATTCAGTGAGAGACAAAGTGATAGGTAAGAAGTAGATTTATTTAGAGTGAAACACACTCCACAGACAGAGTGTGGGCCATCTCAGAAGGTGAGTGTGGCCTTGAAATATGGCATGGTTAGTTTTCAGGGGCTGCATAATTTCATAGGCTAATGAGTGGGAGTATTATTCCAACTATTTTGGGAAGGGGTGGAGATTTCCAGAAATTGGGCCACCGCCCACTTTTCGTCTTTGATGGTTGGCCTCGAAACTGTCATGACACTGGTAGGTGTGTCACTTAGCTTATGCTAATCAATTACAATGAGTGTATGTTGAGGCTCAAGGTCCATTGGAAGTCGAATATTCTACCATCTTGGACCTAGTTGGTTCTAACCAATTTTTGTCATGTCCTATGGCTATGTCATTCTTTTAAAGGTTGTACCCTGCCCCTTTCCCTCCTGTTTCAATAATGTACTGGAAGGTTATAGCATGTGAATAAGTGAAATGAATGACAGTAATGTTCCAGAGGATGGGGGTGTAAAATTGTAAATATAAAATTCCCACATGTTTAGTGCTATAGTACTACTTGAAGGTGGACTGGGGTTAATTAAAACAGAGTACAGAGTACTCCAGAGTAAACAGAGTAAACTCCAGAGTTTACTCCAGAGTAAACTCCAGGAAAATTGTTATTTTTAAAATATAAATGTTATCTGTCAGGTAAAGTGGAGTCATATAAAATGCCCAAAACAAAAGAAGACAGAAAAGGAGGGGAAAAAGAAACAAAGAGCAAATGCAGTAAGTAGAAAATAGTTACAAGATGGGAGATATTAATCTAGCAACATCAATAATCACTTAAAATGTAAATGACATAAATAGACCAGTTAAAACATAGAGATTGTCAGAGTGAATTAAAAAATAATACCCAACTATATGTTAAGTATAAGAATCCAATTTTAAATATAAGCATTCAGGTTAAAAACAAAGAGAGAAAAAAACCATTGCCCTGCTAACACTTAATCAAGAGAAAGCTGCAGTAGCTATATTAAGACAGAGCAGACTTCAGAACAAAGAAGATTATCTGGGTTAAAGAGGGGCATTGTTTAATTATAAAGAATCAGTTCTGTAAGAAAACATAGCAATCCTAAATGTATATGTATTTAACAAAGGAGCATAAAAATATGTGAACATTCATTAACAGGAGTGAAAGGAAAAACAGAAAAACCCACTATAATAGTTAGTGATTTCAACATGTCTCTGTCAATAATTTACAGATGAAGCAGACAAAAAAAAAAAAAAAAGACAGTAATGATATAGATGAACAACACTGAGTCAATTCAATCTAATGGACACATAAAACAGTCCATAAATCAACAGCAAAATACACATTCTTGTCATGCAACTATGGAAACTTCACCAAGATAGACCATGTTCTGGGCCATAAAAAAATTTTTTTAATAATAGAAATCATACAAAATATGTTCTTAGATGACAATGAAAATAAATTAGAAGTCAATAGCAGAAAGATAGCTGAAAACTCCCTTAATACTTGGAGATTAAACAACACAAATTTAAGAGAAATTTTAAAATATTTTAAATAAATGAAAATGCAGCTTATCAAAATGGGAGGAGGGGCAGCTAAAACAATATTTACAGAAATATTTATACCATTAAATTCATTATATTAGTGTAGGAGAGAAAAACCTGCCACCCCAAAATGTCTCTTTGGCATGTGGATTATTTTGAACTGAAAACGATCAAGGCCCAAGAGACTCAGGAGAAACTTTGACCTTCCCCTAACTGCCTAAATGAATGTAGATAGAGGACCTGTTACAGTAAGGGAGCTATCACCATAGGTAACTACAGTATGAACTAGGTGTGTAGACAGGGAGGAACCTACCAGAATCTGTTTGTTAAAATTCCTCTCTGTGTCCCATTGTCTCTGATGGCCAGAAGACGTTGTTTACCAAACATTTGTTTTTCCTTCTCCATGTGAATTGCCTTCCTCCTTATTTGAAATCCCAAACCCTGCCACCAACATCCTCTTTTGTCTTTAGCTGAAGATGGTATTTAAGGTGAAGGTTTCAGTCATTCTGGTGAGCTACTCAGTTCTTCTGGATCTCTCCCATGAATGCATTAAACTTTGTTTGATTTTCTTATGTTAATCTATCTCATACCTATTTAATTATTAGATCAGCCAGAAGAATTTGAAAGGGTAGAGGAAATTTTCTTCCTCCCTGACATTAGAAAAGAAGATCTAATATCAGTTACCTGAGCTTCTACCTTAGGAAATTAGAGAAAAAATAAGGAAATTAAACTTTGACATTCAGAAGAAAGAAAATAATTAAAACTAGAAGGAAAATCAATGAAATTGGAAACAAAAAAGCAATAGAAAAGCAACAAAACCAAAACCTAAGTCTTTAAAAAGAACAATAAAATTGAAAATACTCTTGCTCATCTAATCAAGAGAAAAAGAGATGACATAAGTTACCAATATCAGAAATTAAAGAGGATTCAACCATCACTGATTCCATGGCTACTGAAAGGATACAAAGGGAATATTATGAACAACTTTATGCCCACAAATTTGACAACTTAGATGAAATGGACCAATTCCTGGAAAGAGTGAAATTACTAAAATCCATTCCAGGAGAAATAGATAACTTGAATAACTCTACATCTATTAAAGAAATTGAATTAATAATTAGAAACTTTCAAGACCCAAAGAGTTTTACTGAGGAATTCTATCAGGTACTCTGTGTACATTCATAATAAAAAGGAAGAATTAGACAAAGTCAGTCACCATCAGCTAATTTAATTAGTCAGCTAATTTTCTTGTGGACACATTTTTCAACAGAGATAACATACATGATCTTATTTGACTAGTCATCCCAGGTTGAATAAAATTGTTTATGTGTATTATATTAAATGCTGATAACTCTATTTTAATTAAACCAATAAACTTAAAAAAATAAATAAATAAAATAAAAAAAATAAAAAAATAAAAAGGAAGAAAAAAAAAAAAACACTTTCAAAAACCTACGATTAAAAAGGGCTCTCTTTAATAAAAGGAATGTGTGAAAACATAGAGCTAACATCATACTTAAAGATGAGTAACTGAACACTTTTCCTCCTAAGACAGGGAGAAAGGCAGGATGTCCTATCTCACCACACCAATTCAACATTGCCCCAGAAGTCCTATTTAGAGTAATAAGCCAAGAAGAAGAAATAAAGGGAACACAGATTGAAAAGGAATAAATAAAACTGCATTTATTTCCTGATAATGTTATTTGCATGTAGAAAACCACTGGGAATATACAAAAACCTTCTGGAAATAATAAGCTTGTATAGCAAGGTTACAGGATACAAAGTCAAGATACAAAATTTAATTGCTTTCCCATATACCAGTAATGAACAACTGGATTCTGAAATTAAAGATACATTATCTTTTACAATAGTGCCAAAAAAAGAAGTAGTCAAGTATAAATCTAACAAAATATGCATGGGATCTATATACAGAAAACTACAAATACTAATAAAATAAATCTTGACACAGACCTGAAACCTTATGCAAAATGTGAACTGAAAATGGATCATAAACCTAAAGGTAAAATGCAAAAATATAAAACTTCTTGCATGAAACACAGAAAAAAAATCTAAGTGACTTTGGATTTGGTATTGAGTTTTTAGATGAAACACTAAAAGTATAATCCATGAAATAATAAATAGATGTGTAATACTTTATTAAACTTAAAAACTAATTCTCTGCAAAAAAAAAATATGATGTTGAGAAAAGACAAGTGACTTATTGGGAGAAAACACTTAGAAAACACATATATTTGTATAGCATCTGTATAATACTGTATAATACAATACTGTATGATTCATGTATCTCTGAGGATAGATACAGGACAATATGCATTTTTCAAAACCCATAGAATTTATAGCACAAAGGATGAACCTTGATGTGTACAAATTTTTAAAAATTATTTAGGAGGTTGGGGAATCCCAGAGTGAGATACAGACATTGAGGATAGAATCAAACTGTATTACAAATGTATGATGCATCCTCACTGAAGGGGAGTTGGGAAAAGGTGTTGACGTAAGTAACTTTGGAAATGAGTGGACACAGTAATATATGCTAAAGGTGAAGGAACTGTACACAAGCACTCTAGTTGGTAAAGCTGATTCCCATAGAATTAACAATTCTGAAATCTGAAATCACCTCTAACCATGTGTGATACTGTGATTTATAATAAGAAATACATATGTGAGTTTTGTCCCAATCTCTGGCACAGAGCTTCTAAAAAATTTGTAATTTCCTAAAGGATAAGGAGCAATCAAGGCATCTTCCATTATGTTAATGAGGTGACTCCTGGAAAGCTCCTAAGGATGGGGGCTGGTTGCCAGAACCTACTAGGGTTGCAACTTTCAGTCTGACCCTCAACCTTTAGGGAGGGAACAGGGGTTAGAGACTGAGTTCAGTCATCAATGGCCAATAAGTTAATCCATCATGTATGGATAATGAGGGCTCCATAAGAAAAGCAAAAGGACAAGGTTTGGAGAGCTTCCACGTTGGTGAACACGTGGAGATTCAGGGAGAATGGCACCTGGGGAGGGCATGGAAGCTCTGCATCATTTCCCTATACCTTCACCTATGCATTTCTTACATCTGGCTGTTCTGAGTTATGTCCTTGTATTAGTAAGCTATCAATCTAGTAAGTAAAATGTTTCTCTGAGTTCTGTGAGCAGCTCTAACAAGTTAATCAAACCCAAGGAGGGGCTGCTGGAACCTCCAATCTGTAGCTGGTCATTCAGAAGCACAGTGATAACCTGGACTTGTGATTGATGTCTGAAGTGGGTTTGAGGGGTGGGGGAAGTCTCATAGGACTGAGCCCTTAACATATGGGAACTGATGCTCTTTCCAGGTAGATAGTGTCATAATTGAGTTGATTGTAGGATACCCAACTAACGTCCAGAGCAGTGCTTGGTGGTGGTGGAGGAACACCCTCATTGCCACACTGAAAATTGGGAGCAGAACCATTTTACCATGTTTTCTAGAATTGGAGTCAATGAGTGACAGATGGTGAGAGCCAGTTTTCTCACTTTTGGAGTGGGAGGTTACAGATAAGCAAGAGGCTAGAATGATCAATGTTACGGAATCACATCCTGCTTCTTGCTGCTAGAAAATCAATACCCAAGAAGCGGTTGTTGGTAGAAAGGAAAGTTGCTTTTAATCAGAATGCCAGCAGTCTGGGGAGATGGTGGATTCACTGTCCCCTAAAAACCACCTCTGAAGATTCTGCTCAGCCATAAAAGTTTTTAAAGGGAAACAGGGAAGTAATCTCAGTTAATCACTGAGATGGGGGGTCAGAGTGATTGCCATCCCCCACTGTTTGCAGGCTTGTTGTCTTCTTGTGATTTTTCTTTAGATGCTGTCTTGTTCACACAGTTTGCTCTTGAGATTACTGAAGGGAAAGAGATCTGGTCATCTTTTAATTTTTTATGCTTTATTTCTACTTTTTTGATCTAAGGAAAGAACCAACAGGTTAAGCAACATATTGTGTGATCAAAAGATTTGAAAGCTGTGCTAGGGCCGGAGATGAGTAGAGCATGGGGGTGCCTGGTTTAAGATTAGTGACCAGACAAAGGGCTCTCCTGCCGAGAGCATTTTCCTGCAAAGAGCTCTTTCCCTCCAAAAGCTGCTTACATCTGTGTGGCACTTGATTGTATGTGGATATATCAGTATCAACTCATGTTTAGCTTGATATAGGTACAGATTAATGCATACAGAAATATTTGTAGATATGTGTATATACATGAAATAGTATATATTCATATATATAATATATATAGTATATATTCACATATATTCATATGGAATAGTATGTACACGTATATTCCCTTGCTATGTCAGCTGAGAGGACCTAGCAGCAGCCATAACCCATTAGTATGAGTACAACTAGTGTTCAGATCTTCATTGCACAACTATTCTTCTATAAAAGAAATCAGGGGGCTTCTCTGGTGGCACAGTGGTTGAGAATCTGCCTGCTAATGCAGGGGACACGGGTTCGAGCCCTGGTCTGGGAAGATCCCACATGCCACGGAGCAACTAGGCCCGTGAGCCACAATTACTGAGCTTGCACGTCTGGAGCCTGTGCTCCACAACAAGAGAGGCCACGATAGTGAGAGGCCCACGCACCATGATGAAGAGTGGCCCCCACTTGCCACAACTAGAGAAAGCCCTCGCACAGAAATGAAGACCCAACACAGCCAAAAATAAATAAATAAATAATAAAAACAAACAAACAAACAAAGAACGTAAATGAGATTTTTTTTAATAGTCTGGAAACATATAAAAAAAAAGAGAAAAAAGAAATCAGGACTCTTTGGAGAAAAGACTAATTCTAGGGCTGAGGAGGGAATATACACAATTGACCTGGAGCAGCTTGTAGTGCCAGAGTAAGGAAGTGAGCAAAAAATATACAAACTCACATTGATAGGAAAATGTCATAGGGACACAAGACTTAAGGTATGAACTCCCAATGGCCAAGGCTGGAACAATCTGAGCAACTCAACAAATAAAGTAGTATGAGATTTCAGACCAAAGCATAAAATAAGTATCTACCAGTCCATACTCATTTAAATACATTACTGAATAAACATGAAGGAGAAGATTCCAATCTCCTGTGCAGAAGAATTCCCAAAACAGGGACTTCCCTGGTAATCCAGTGGTTAAGACTCTGTGCTTCCACTGCAGAGGATGCAGGTACAATCCCTGGTTGGGGAACTAAGATCCCTCATGCTGTGGTACGGCCAAAAAAAAAAAAAAGGATTCCCAAAACAATGTATGTAGCTCTCCCCCCTCAATTATGTGGAGTGTCACTTTCCCCTTAAATGCAGAGAGACTGGTCCTATCAGACAGTTCAGTATGGAAAATGGGGTGGGGAGAAAAGTAACTTTACAGTGGAGAAACCTGCCAAACACTCCTTCAGCCAGGTGATCAAGTTCAACATCAACAATGATAAATCATGTTCATAGGATAGACTCTTGATATGATGTAATGTACCTCTGTGGTCTTCCTTCCAAAAACTCATAACTTCAGTCTGACTATAAGAACAACATCAGATAAATTCCAATAGAGGGCACTGTACAAAACACTCTCTCAGTACTCACACATTTACTGAATTAATGTGCCTGATGTAATAGACATAGGTAAAGCCCAAGAAGTCAGAAAAACAAAAGGAAAGGAAACCCAAAGAAAGGCACAGAAAGGAAACAAAAATTAGAGCCAAAACAAGGAAAAATATAAAATGTGGGGACTCCATGGGGAAAAAAAAAGCTAATTTAATAGTCAATTCATTATTTTATTCAACAGCTAGATAGTGAGGGATGACTCTGTGCCAGACAATACTCTAGCACTGGGAAAACAGCACAGAAGAAATACAAACACCCCATCCTCAAAATGTCAGTGCACTGGGTAGGAAGACAGACCATCAACATCACTGAGCCAGTAATATGATGGATCAGTTGACGGTAAGTTCCATGAGGAAGAAATATGCATGGGAGAGGAGAGATCGTGTTGTTTTACATAAGTTTTCAGGGAAAGGCTCACTGAAAACTAATATTTCAACAAGGAAGGAGAGGCAGCAAGATGAGCACGGGCAAAATCTTGGGGTGGGAATGTGTCTGCTGTCTTTGATGAGCTGAATGGAGGCCCAAAAAACAATGCAGTCTGAAAACCCACAAGTATCATTGTGACTCGTGGAGTCATTGTGACTCGTGGAGTATGTGAGGGAACCCCACCTGTTTAAAATGAATTCAGCTTTAAATGAGAGGGCTGGGCTGCATCACAGATGGCAAATATGTGGCATTCTCCCCATTCCAGCATCCACTAGAGCCAGTGCTAATTAATCACACTCCACTTTCCAGGTGTGGCTTAAGCCCTGCTGACATCAAGTGCTACAATCTGTTGTCACCTATTGATCAGAGGCGACGGAGTTCTGTTCTAAAAGATGATGGCTTTCCTGAATGAAGATGGTGTCATATCAACCCAGTAGCTACCTGGCATCCAGGGAAAACAGGGACATGGGAATGGAGGCTAAATTAGAACAGGGTGAAGGAAGAAAGTTGACACCATATGTAATAGCCAAAGTGGCAGTGTGGGAGGTCAGCCAGCACACCCAGGGTGAGCGTCCCCCAGGGTGGACTCTGCGGACACTGGAGTTTTGGAGAGAGCACAAAGTGAATGACCCCTCCTCCAAAAGGTCTGCAAGCTCTAGGCCTAGAACAGCCCATTTGGCCTCTCACTTTGCTGGGTCTTACTTCTGTTCTGTGACCAACACTGCATTTTCATGCTCCTTGCATTTTCTTTACTTTAATAAGTAAGCACAGGGCTTCCCTCATAGAGCAGTGGTTAAGAATCCGCCTGCCAATGCAGGGGACACGGGTTGGAGTCCTGGTCTGCGAAGATCCTACATGTCACAGAGCAACTAAGCCCGTGCGCCACAACTACTGAAGCCCGCGCACCCAGAGCCCATGCTCCACAACAAAAGAAGTCACCGTAATGAGAAGCCCTCGCACCACAACGAAGAGAAGCCCCCGCTCGCTGCGACTAGAGAAAGCCCATGGGCAGCAACGAAGACCCAACTCAGCCAAAAATAAAATAAATAAATTTTAAAAAATTAATTATCCACAGCCTTCTATTGAAAACACCATTTTTATTGAAGGAACAAAACTACTCTTTTTAATTTTCATTCTGGATTAGTAAGACAGGATGATTACATCTGTTGGTATCTTGAGTGAGTTGGTTTTATAATTTCCCCCAGTTTGACATGGTCCAAGAATGAAAGAGATTGAAAAACTTGAAGGGCAGTATAAAATGGCCACTTAATTGATGGTACAATAAAACCCAGATATTAAAAGGTTTTCTATTGATGTTAAATTTCTTCTTCCTAGGGAGGATGGACAAGTACCATTTGATGCTGGGGGAAAAAAGTAAATTTCCTTCTTTGCATAGAGCAGAGCAACAGCCTTTATATGTATATTTAAAGCAAAATTAAGTAAAAAGTGTTGATCACATAATGGGCTAATGGAAGTGGCCTAAACTTGGCTAAGGTAACTCAAATCTAGGGACAAATAGTCCCTGTAAATTCATCTCTGACTCATTTCTCATGCAGACAAAGGTCTGAGACTCACCAAAGGACTTTGGATTCCAAACCATCTCTGGCTTGCACTCTGGGACCTAGGTTTTCTCTCCTACCTGGTAGATGTCTTGGGTTCCTACTGATCAGTGTAGATGGAGTGAGTGAGAGGGAGATAAGTCATTTATTTATTTAACAAGTATATATGAGCACTTGCTGTATGCCTGACACTACCCTAGATGCTCAGTACAGGATGGCAAATACAAAAAAGCATGGTCCGTGACCTTGTAGATCTTAGAGTCTAGGGGAAGCACGTAAGGAGAAGCCTGCCTCTGAGATGTGGACTACAGCTGTAATCATCCACCAGAGGATACAAAGAGGTGGTCATTGGACCTCTTGACCTGACCTCAAGTCATGATTTTTTGAATCTTTCAATGTTTTAAATTGCATTTAAATGCCAAAAATAGGCAATCCCTTTTTTTAAATATCTGTATTCATATACCCAAAATTCTCCATTTTAAAGTATACAATTTAGTGGGTTTTAGTATACACAGACAGTTGTGCAACCTTTACCACTATTTAATATTAGAATATTTTCATCACCTTTTGAGGTAATAAAACTCTGACCCCTTTAGCAAATACTCCCTAAATCTCTTTCTCTCCAGCCCAGGAAAAACACTAATTTATTTCCTCTCTTCGTGGATTTGTCTATTACAGACAATTCATAGAAATGGAATCATACAATATGTGGTCTTTTGTGACTGGATTCTTCCACTTATGTTTACAAGGTTCATCCATGGCGTAGCATGTATCAGCGCTTCATTCCTTTCCCTTGCCAATTCCTTTGTATATGTGATATTATGATTTAAAATCAGAAATATGTATTTGGTATATGTCCCCTTTATGGAACAGAGCTCCTAAAACCCTTGGAATTTCTGAAGTGATGAGAGCAATAAATGTGTTTTTTGTTACATTAATGAGGTGGCTTTTGGAGAGCAACTAAGAATAGCAACTGAGTTTAAGCATCAGTGGCCAATGATTTCATCAAATGTGCCTATCTAATAAAGTCTCCATAACAGCCTTAAAAAAGACTGGGCTCAGAGAGCTTCTGGGTTGGTGAATATGTGGAGATTTGGGGAGACAGTGTGCTCTAAGAAACCATGGAAGCTCCGAGCCCTTTCCTCATGCCTTGCCCTAAGTATCTCTTCCATCTGGCTGTTCCTGAGTTATATCCTTTCATAATAAACCAGTGATCTAGTGAGTAAAATGTTTCTCTGAGTTCTGTGAGCCACTCCAGCAAAGCAGTCAAACCCAAGGGGTGAGTTGTTGAAACCTCTAGTCTATAACTGGTCAGTCAGAGTGACAACTTGTACTTGTGGTTGGTATCAGGAGCAGAGGGCAGTCTTGTGGGACTGAGCCTTAACCTGTGGGATCTGATGCTATCTCCAGGTAGATAGTGTCAGAATTGAGCTGAATGGTAGGACATCCACCTGGTATCAGAGCATTGCTTTGTGGTGTGGGAAAACCCTTCCAATTGAAATTGGGGTGCTCAGAACTTTTATCATGGATATGTCTCATTTTATTTATCCATTAATTGGTTGATGGGCATTTTGGTTGTTTCTATTTTGGGCTATAATAAATATTCTTGCTAGAAACATTTGTGTAAAAGATTTTGTGTGGGTGTATGTTCTTAGTTGAATTGCTGGGTCATGTGATAACTCAATCTTTTAACATTTTGAGGAACTACCAAACTCTATTCCAAAATAGATGCATCATTTTATGTTCCCAAAAGCAATGCATGAGAGTTCCAATTTTTCCACATCCTTGCCAAAACTTGTCTTTGTATACCTTTTTTACTTTAGCTATCTTAGCACATGAGAATGGAAGCTCATTATGGCTTTGTTTGCATTTCTTTACTAGCTAATGATGATTATCATCTTTTCATTTGCTTACTGGTCATTTGAATACCTATTTTGGAGAAATGTGTATTCAAATACTCCCCATTTAAAAAATTTTTTTAATTTTATATTTAAAGAAAAATTAAGAAAAAAGTACTGATTATATAAAGAGCTAATGGAAATGGTCTAGAGTTGGCTATGATAACTCAACTCTAGGGAACAGAAGTCCCCATAAACTCACCTCTGACTCCCTTTGCCTTCATCTGAGCCATGGTCAGGCTCGCCAGAAGACTTTTACTTTCTAACAAACTCTTACTTCCACTCCAAGACCTGTTTTTCTCCTCTGCATGGTAGATGTCTTGGTTTGCTACTGATCATTAGCAACAAATTATTATTAAATTATAAGAGTCCCTTATTTATTCTGTATAGAAGTCTCTTATGAGGTAAATGATTTGTTGATATTCTCTCCTACTCCTTTTGTTATTTTATTCAGGATCTTGATGGCATCCATTGAAGCACAAAAGTTTATAATTTTGATAAAGTCTCATTTTTCTAATTTTCTTTTGCTTTAACATTATATCTAAATTTAAATGCCAAATCAAAGGACATAAAAATTTAATCCTATGTGTTATTCTAAGAGTTGTATAGTGTAAACTCTCAGCTTTATGTCTCTGATTAATTTGTGTTTATTTTCGTATGCATGTGAGGTAGGGGTTCAAATTCATTCTTTGCATGTGGTTTGCAGTTGTCCCAGCACCAAATGTTGAAAAGACTATTTTTTTCCCCAAGGAATATATTGTCATTCTTGTAGAAAATTAATTGACCATAAATTTAAGTATTTATTTCTAAATTCTCAATGATATTCCACAGATCTTTGTTTCCATCCATATGCCAGTAACAAGTTTTGAAGTCAGAAAGTGAGTCCTCCAACATTATCTTTCCAAGATCATAGAATTCTGGATCCTTTGTATTAATATTTCTGTCTGAATATTAGGATCAGTTTGTTAATTTCTATAAACAACAAAAACTCTGGGATTACATTGAATCTTTGTAGATCAGTTTGGGGATCTACATGATCCCATGGATCAATTTCCATGTTAACAATATTAAGCTTCATAACCATGAACATTGGGTGTCTTTCCATTTATTTAGATCTTTAATTACCTTCAATGATGCTTTGGACTTTTGAGTGTAAAACTCTTGAAATTTTTGTTAAGTTTATTCCTAATTACTTATTCTTTTTGATGACAATGTAAATGGAATAGTTTTCTTAATTTAATTTTCAGATTGTTTACTTCTAGTGTGTAGTATGCAACTGGTTTCTGCATTTTGATCTTATATCTTGCAATCTTGCTGGACTTCCTTATTAGATCTAGCATTTTGTGGATTCCTTCTGGTTTTATATATACAAAATCACGTATTCTGTGAATAGAGATAGTTTTACTCCTTCCTTTCCAATCTAAATGTCATTTATTTATTTTCTTCTCTAAGTACCATGTCTAGAATCTCCAATAAAATATTGAAAACAAGCTGTTAGAAGAGACATCCCTGTCCTATTCCTGATCTTAAGGAAAGCATTCAGTGTCTCACCATCAATATGATGTTAGTTATGGAGTTTTTTGTAGATTCCCTTCACTAAGCTCCCGTCTATTTCTAATTTGTTGAGTTTTGTTTTTGTTTTTGTTTTTTAATCATGAAATGATGGAGTTTGTCAAATGCTTTTCCTGTGTCTATTAAGATGATTTTATGTTTTTAGTCCTTTATTCTATGAATATGGTATATTAGATTGATTGATTTTGCTATGTTAAATCAACCTTGCATTTCTGGAATAAATCCCACTTACTCACGGTGTATAATCTTTTTAATGTATTGCTGTTTTCAATTTACTAGTATTTTGTTGAGGAATTCTGCATTTATCTTCATAAGGAACTCTAATCTGTAATTTCTTTTCTTTTGAGGTCTTTATTCAGCTTTGGTATCAGGGTAATATTGGCTTCATAGGGTAGTTTGGAAATTACTCTTTCCTCTTCTATTTTTGGAAAAAATCTGTGATGAACTAGTGTTATTTCTGCTTTAAAACTTTTGTAGAATTCATCAGTGGAAACCTGAGGTTTCCTTTCCAGTGGGTTTTTGGTCACTATTTTCATCTCTTTGCTTTTTATAAGCATTCAGGTTTTCTGTTTATTTTTGAGTCAGAGCTTGGAGTTGGTGTCTTTCAAGGAATGAGTCTATTTCATCAAGGTAATCTAAATTGTTGCCATAAAATTTTTCATAGTATCCCTTTTAACTCTTCCCCTAAATTTGGGTTTGTTTTCACTCACCTCAAAGTATTTTCTAATTTCTTTGCTCTGACCCAATAGTGATTTAGAAGTGTGATGTTTAATTTCCACATTTCCCTATATTTTTGTGAATTTCCTAAATTGCTTTCTGTTATTTATATGTGATTTAATTCCACTGTGGTCAAAGAATAGTCTTTATATGATTACAATTCTTTCTAAGTTTACTCAGGCTTATTTTATGGCCTAGCATATGCTCTATCCTAGAGATTTTTCCATGCATGCTTAAGGAGAATATGTATTCTGCTGTTCTGAAGTGAAATGCTCTATAGATTTGTGTTAGGTCTAGTTGTTTTATACAATTATTCAAGTCTTCTACTTTATTGTTTATTTTCTATCAAGTTGTTATATCTGTCATTGAATGTGGGATATTTAAGTCTCCAATTTGGTCATTGAATTATCATTTTCTTCCTTCATGTCTATCAGTTTTTGCTTCATGTAATTTTGGACTCAATTGTTATATTCACATATAGTCATAATTTTTTATGTTGTCCTGATTTATTGACCTTTTTTATTATAAAGTATTCTTTTTCTCTAGTAACAATCTTTGGCTTAAAGCCTATTATGTCTGATACCAATTTATGTTCCTTAACTCTCTTTTGGTTACTGGTTTTATGGTATATCTTTTCCATCATTTTATGTTCAACCTACTCGTGACTTTGAATCTAAACTGTGTCTCAAATAGTTGGATTAATTTTTAAATCCATTCTGCTAATCTCAGCCTTTAATTGTAGGTTTTAGTCCATTTACATTTAAAGTCATTACTTGAGAGGTAGGATATACACCTGGCATTTGGCTATTTGTTTTCTATTTTCTACACTTCTATTTCTGTTTTTTCTATTCCTCTATTCCTTTCCTTCTCTTGTGATTAATAGCAATTTGTTAGTCTAACATCTATATCCCCTTGTTGTGTCTTTTATTATATTATTTTGTATTCTTTTCTTCTGTTGCCCTGTGGTCTACAATTAACATCTTAAAACAATCTACTTCAGACTAATATCAATTTTATTTCAATTGTATCCAAATACAGCTCCATTCTCTTCTCTCTCCTTTTGTGCTATTATTATCATACAAATTTTATCTGTTTTATAAGCTCATCCACACACTATTATAATTATTGCTTTATGCAGCTGTTTGTTGAATTATAACAACTATAGCTGAAAAGTGATAAAACCAAAAATATATGTATACTGTCTTTTATATTTATCAGTGTAGTTAACTTTCTGGTGTTCTTATTTCTTCACGTAGATCCAAGTTACTGTCTAGTGTTCATTCACTTTAGCCTGAAGAAGTCCCTATAACATGTCTTGTAGGACAGTTCTGCTGCTGATTAACTCTCCCCATTTTTCTTTAACTGGAATGACTTAATTTCTCCATCCTTTTTGAAGGATAGTTTTGTGGTGTACAAAATTCTTGTTTAACTTTTTTTTTTCTTTCAAAACTTTGAACTTGTCTCCCCACTGTTTTCTGACTTTCCTGATTTCTATTGAGAAATCAGCAGTTAATCTTTTGAAGATCACTTGTATAAAATCAATTGATCCTTTTTCCTTTTTTTTTTCTGTTTTCAAGATTCTCTCTTGGTCTCTGACTTTTAGCAATGTATTCATTAGTGAGGGTTCCTGTAACAAAACAGACTGGGTGGTTTAAACAATAGAAATTTAGTTTCTCACATTCTGCAAGCTAGAAGTCCATGATCAAGGTGTCAGCATGGTTGATTTCTCCTGAGACGTCTTGCTTTACCTTGCAGATGGTCACCATTTCACTGTGTCCTTCCTCTGTGTACACATCTCTGGTGTCTCTGCATGTCCAAATCTCCTCTTCTTATAAGGACACCAGTCAGATTAAATTAGGGCCTACCCAAATGGCCTCACTTTAACTTAATTATCTTTAAAGGCCCTATCACCAAATACAGTCACATTCTGAGGTTTTAGGGGTTAAAACTTCCACATATAAATTTTGGGGGGTACACAATTCAGTCCGTAACACACAGTTTTGTTATAATGTTTCTTTCTGTGAATCTCTTTGAGTTTATCTTACTTGAAGTTCATTTAGCTCCTTGGATGTATAGATTTATGTGTCTCATGAAATATTGGCAGTTTTCACCTATGATTTGTTCAAATGTTCTTTCTTCTAACATTTGTTGTTAACTGCCTTTTTCATTTTAGCCACTCTGGTGTGTATGTGATGGTATTACATCATAGTTTTAATTTGTATTTGTATTCAATTTATATTTTTCCAAAGACTAACGAAGTTGGTCACCTTTCTATGTTTGTTATTTATTTATATTTCTTCTTTTATGATGTGTCTTTGTAGAATTTTGACTATTTTTCTATGGGTTTGTCTCTATTCTGTTTACTGATTTGTAGAAGTTCTTTATGTATTCTGGATATGAGCTATTTCTGGGCTTAACTGGACTTTAATGTGGCCACACTGAGGAGAAAATATTTCTTTTACATATAATATCCTCAGTCCTCTGTTTTCTTGGGCACTGTCTACTGGTCTCTCTGTATGAGAAATAATGCAATGAGCTATAATCCCTACCCTATATTCTTTTTGTCTTCCCTATTATAATAAGGTAATATCCTTACTCCCCACTTTATCACCAGCATCAAACTTTAGATCTAAAATTAAATATATTTAATACTCAATATCACACTTTATTCCAAAGTTTCTCCTGATTTCTTGGTTGTTTAAACCTCATTCTTTTGATTCCTTAGGGAGAGCTAAAAAGAAAAGAAATTCCATGAGCTCATGAAAATACGTACCTGTTTATTTGTAGCTTTTATAGTTGTGTGTCAGTTTGACCAAATATGACATTTTTGGGTCATTCTTGGGACATTCCTCTGCATCTTAGATATGGTGTTCTATTTTCTTCTGTTATGAAATATTGATTTCAAGTAACATGATACTTACCTGATTTTTTTCCTTGTGAATTGGATATTTTCATCCTGATTCAAATTGTTTTTCTCTATATTTAAGGTATTTAAGGTATTATAATTTTCCTGAAGTACATCTCAGTATTGATTTTTCTGCCTGATTTTCACAGTTACACAGTGTGGCATTTCAATATGTATCTGAAGTCTTATTGCATATAAAGAATATTTCTGGAATTATAGTTTTTGGTTTATGTTTTCTACTGTTACTTCTTTCTTCCTTTGGGAAAATTAGATATAGATATAGATGATATAGATATTCTTTTGTCTTCTAAATCTATCTTTATTCTCTCATTTTAAAATTTTTTCTTAATTTCTTTTTTTAATTGTCTTTTTATTTCTCTAATTCCTTTACTATACTTTTCTCATCACCTATTCTTTTCTTTCCTTATAATTTACTCTTCATTTCTAAATTTTTTTTTACAATTTTAGCATGTCTGCTCCTTTTCATATATCCCATCTGTTTATGAGTTTTTCTACTTCTCATCTTTGGCATTTTTCCTTCTTGTCATATTTTCTTAACTTTATCTTATTTTTGGATATTAGATCATAGTTTATCTACTCTGAAGCATAATTTTGTGGTATGCCTTCATTATCTATCAAGTTATAATTCAGTTATTAATTTTTATCACTTTCTTCATTTGTTTGATGATATCACTACATGGAGTTCATTCACCATTTAGTGTAGCTTACTGAAAATGAGATGGTTTCCTGTACTTTTAGATGGAGTTAATGTCTCATCAGAGGTCTGGGACAAGGTAGTTTTTCCAGCTTCACTGTTCAAGTATTCTTTCTACGTGGTCACCTCCACAGTTCTGCTCTGACTCCCCTTTACTTTTCATCCTCTGTATTAGAACCTTCTCTGTTATTGATCCTATTGTTCCTATTTTGCTAGGTTTGGATTCTCTTTCAACTATTTTTCTTACTGGTTGGTCTTCCACTTCTGGAAATATTTTTGAAGGGTTTCTGAGAGTTAGAAAGCTCTTTATTTTTTTGTTCCCACTGACTCATAAATCAAAGTCTATGTTACATTCTCACAGTTTCACTGGTTGTTCTCAGATCAGTCCCTAGTCAGAGTAGGCTCTTCTCCACTTGATGGGAACAACTGCTGGTAATCCCTGGGTCTTTTAGTAGCAGCAGAACACCCCATTGTATTATCTCTCCACACAGTTGTTTACTCTACATGAAATCTCTATGAGTTCTGCTGGTGGTTTACACCATCTATGCATATTCTGGGTTAACTGGGACAATTTCTCACCTAGTATTTTGAAGACATTTTTTTCTGTGAGTTATTTTTGCTTGTCCATTTTATCTCCTTTTTTGGTTTCTCATTTTGAGATATAATTAACATATCAAAAATGTGTCAAAAATGCACATCTTAAAAGTATAAAATGAAGTGCTTTCTAGTGTAATCACAAGGTTGTACAACCATCACCAATATCTAATCCCAGAATATTTTCATCACTCTAAAATGAAGCCCCATACATATTAACTCCTCATTTTCCCCTTCCCCTATCCCTTGACAACCAACAATCAACTTTCTGTCTCTGTAGATTTTCTACTATGGACATTTCATGTAAGTGGAATCGTATAATATGTGGTCATTGTATCTGTTATCTTTCCTTTAACATAATGTTTTCAAAGTTAATTCATGTTGTAGTGTGTATCAGTACTTCAGTTTTTTAATGGCTGAATAATATGCCATGTTGTATGGATATACCACATTTTGTTTATCTGTTCATCTGTTGATGGACATTTGGGTCATCTTTATTTGGGGCTACTATTAATTATGCCACCATGTATAAGTTTTATGTAAACATATGTTTTTAATTATCTTTAGTATAATTCTGGAATCACAAATGCTGAACCATAGACTAACTCTATGTTTAGTTTTGGAGGACTGTTAAACTGCTTTACAAAGCAACTTCACCATTCTATATTCCCACCACCAATGTATAAGGTAGGCTTTCATTGTTTTGAACTTCCCTCTTAGAAATGCTTTTGCTGCATCCCACAAATTTTGGTATATTTCCATTTTTGTTTGTCCTGAGGTATTTTTTGATGTCTCTTTTGATTTCTTCTTTGATCCATTAGTTGTTCACCAGCATGTCATTTAACCTCCACATATTTGTGAACTTTCCAGTTTTCTCCTTGTAATTAATTTCTAGTTTCATACCATTGTGGTGGGAAAAGATGCTTGATATGATTTCCATATTCTTACATTTGTTAAGACTTGTTTTCTGGCCTAACATATGATTGATCTATCCTGGAAAAAATTCCACGTGCACTTGAGAAGAACATGTGTTCCACTGCTTTTGGATAGAATGTCCTCGTGTGTGTGTGTGTGTGTGTGTGTGTGTGTGCGTGTGTGCACGTGTGTATGTGTGTGTGTGTGTGTGTGTATATATATATATATATTAAGGTCATATGTTCTAATATGTAATTTAAGGCTAATGTTCCTTTATTGATTTTCTGTCCAGATAATTTATCCATTGATGTAAATGGAGTATTAAAGTTCTCTACTATTATTGTTGCTGTTGATTTCTCCCTTTAGATCTGTTAATATTTGCTTTATATATTTAGAAGTGCCTACGTTAAATGCATAAATATTTGCAGGTATTATATTCTGTTATTGGATTGACCCCTAAATCTTTATGTAACACTTCTTTTCATCTCTTATTGCAGTCTTCTTTTAAAAGTCTATTTTGTCTAATATAAGTATAACTACTACACCTTCTTTTGGTCTCCACTTGCAAGGGATATCTTTTTCCATCCCTTCACTTTTAGTCTGTGTGTATCCTCCATCTAAAGTGAATCTCATGTAGGCAACATATAGATGGATCTTGCTTTTGTATCCATTCAGCCACTCTATATCCTTTGATTGGAGAATTTAGTATCTTGGTATTATGGTGTCTTTATGTGACAGGAAATCATTTGCAGTAAATGCTCACACTAGTGCTGTTATTTGCGAATTGTAGTTTTCCTGGGTTCTTTGATCTTGCTCTTTGCAAACATTCACACAGGGGAGATATGCTTCATTCATACTGAGAGTTAAGATGAGCTCTGTCTGAGATTTTGTAGGTCAGTGTTCAATTTTTTATTGCTACTTACTGTGATATAGAGTTTTGCCTTTTACATTAGTTATTTTAGTGAGAAATTGGTAAAATGTTTAAACATTCACACTTAGGATACCATCTTGATCCTGGAGAACATTAGGTTTATTTCTTTTAAATATCACCTTAGAGGTAACTCTGTGTTATGCACCTCTTATATAGTGGCAATAGTAAAAAAAAAAAAAAAAAAAAAAAAAATCTTTAAGTGTTGTTGTTTTAAGAGAAGAACACAAACAAGACTTGGAATGCAGGTTTTTTCATGTGGATGGTTTAAATGCAGAGGCTATGTTCCCCAGAAGTCATGCTCTGTGAGGTGGCACTGACCAGAATTACAGCATACCTCCATGAGATGCTCATCTACCTGGTGACTGGAGCCACCCACCATCACTTGTGCCTCTGAGTATCCTGGGACAGAGGTTTCCCTAAAACTGTCAAAGGCCTTCCACTGTTTTATATGTTAAAGGAGCTCATGCCTGCCTACTCTGTCAAGCCCCAAATAGTCAAAGGTGCTATATCTGAAGGACCCTCCCCAGCAAGCCTACTCATTGCTTCTGTGAAAAATCTATAAATGCTCTCAACATAATGTCCAGAACTTTTCTAGGCCTCCTTCCATCTGCCTTTATCCTCTTCATTTCCCTTCTCAGCCAAAGGCTCCTTGCTTCCCATTTAGGCTCTATTCTTTGGCTTCTCCACTATATGCAACACTTTGAAAGGAAGAATTTACCACTGTGGCTTTCACATGAGCTTCTCTGGTATCTACTTGCTACTTCCATTTGTCATGGCTTCAGGTCCATGGAGCCCAGGCCCCAGGACACCTCCCAGGCAGACTTGTCCTGGTCTAGCCCACATCAGATAGGGGACAGGCTTTAGAGAGCTGCTTCTGAGTTGGCCCTGTGTGGTTTCTGAAGGCTGACAAGATTCCTGGTAGACTCAGTGCACAGACACTCAGGCTTCCTCTTCATACTATGGTGGCCACCCAAATAGCTCTCTATCCCATAATAAGTCTCATTGCTCTCAAACTCATCACTGATTAACTCTAGAAGTTTTCTTACACCTTGCCTTATTTTTATTGTGCCATCATGTCATATGTATTCATTTTTGTCCCTTCAGTCAGAATGCAAGCACATTAAAGATTTTTTTTTCTTTTTTTCATAAATTGCAGACAGGTTTAGACCTTGAGCTTTAGAAAGACTTGGGTTTAAATGTACTGCATTTGCTCCTTTCTATGATACCTTGGCAAGATACTCAACCTTGTCCAACCTCAGATTCTTTTGCTTTCAGATGGTGATAATATCAATCAAGAAGAATTCAGTGACAGCTGGAAATAATGCTCACAGAATATATCATATTCAGGAACAATTTTATTAATAACTTGTTCCCTAGAACAGGACCTTGCAAATAGAAGATATACTCTATACCCATGTTGAACAAACAGACTACCCACATTGTACAAGAACAATGCCTCCAGTTTAAGGAAGTATAATGTGCCTCATAATTGTCCATTTCCATTTTCCCACAAAATCATTTTAGCTACAGAATTCCACTCAAGGCAACGTCTCCTACTTTTCAAATTTCAAAATTAATTTTTTGATTGTTTCATGTTCCTGGAGACCCCAACAGGAACATTCCTGGGGACCCAGGATACCCAGGGTCCCAGATACCCAGGTCCTTTCCCATCTCTGCTCGTCCCCTGCCCCATCCTTCAGGGTCCCTTTCTGACCACAGTTTCAGGCCTCACAATCCCTTCCCTCTGGACCTCCAGAAGCCCTTCTAGCTTACCCATTCCACCCAATCAGAGCCAACACTGGACTATCTAGGAACTGCAGGAGAGGGTCTATCTTTAAAAAGATCGCACCACCTAGCAAGACTAAGGAATCACAGCACACTTCGATGTATCTTAGTAATATGTACTGTACATGTATGTACTACAAGCAGACTTTTTCTCTAGGGATGAGCATGGGTATAAGAAGGAAAATGAGCACATAGGTAGACCTGGCTTGGACACAAAGCACCACTCCTTTGTGTCCTGCTATGTGCACTCTTAGTTTACCCTCATCAGTGGGATGGGTTAACAATACCTCTTCCCTTCTGCTGTTTTGAGATGGCATTTGCAAACCACTTTATATTTTATTTATCTCATAGATGTTAGCCATTTAACTATAATCAATATGCATTAAATCCCTGAAAATTCATTGAGGTTGACCTAACTTCATTCATGTATATAGTTGTCATTTCCTAGACACCTACCCTCAGCTAATGGAAGGGAATGAAATAATGAATAATACACATTCCCTGTCTTTATTTTAATGGTTGAGACAAATGAGATGAAAACACACCTCCCACTAGGAGATAGCGACAGGTTCTATAATTAGGTAACCAGTGCCAAAGATGAAGTCATTGAGAATTAAAGGGCCCCTTCCTTCCACAACATTGCTAACAAGATTTGGACAGGGGCAACTTTCTAGTCCATGTCTAAGGAGAGGGCCAGCATCCCTGCAAGCAACCCTGCATCCTGCAGTCTGAGGAAAGAGTCCACTACCCAGGCCTGTAATACAATGCCAAGGTTCTAATATTCAGCAATAAATCACAGTGCAAATCTTAGTTACCCTCTGAATCTGACTATGAGCCAGGCCTAGGAATGCAACTGATGAAAAATAGAGCATCCCTCTCTTCCTTCTTAACGTCTTTGAAGTGGAGAAGCTGGTTTCCAGAGCCTGATTTATAGATCCCTCAACAGTTTGCTGGATCTCTTTGGTCAGCTCAGCTGCACACCTGGCACAAAGGGCTGCAGGAGCTACGTCTGCATCACATACCCTTTCTAATGCCTGCAAGAGTATCACCCAACTTGGCCCTAAGTAGAACTGGGGATCAGAAGATGAAGAAATGACAGTTCCTGAGAGAATGCTCTGACTTTCCTGCTGGTATTTTTAACTGGCCACAGTGGGCATATTTCTTGCTTTCCTGGTTTGTCATTAGAGCTCTGATAAATGAGCAGCTTTTGAATCTTTCTTTAGTGACTTCACCCACTACAAAGGGGAAATAAATTGCCAAAATAAAACATATAGCTTAAATGTGATCACAAACAAGGAAATACTTAAACATCAACAAAACATACCAAATGCTAGAGAAAATGATTAAAATCAGTCAGACTTTGCCCTTCACCTTGGGAATCTCATAGTCTGGGGGCTGTGGGGTAAGAGAAAATGGAACCAGAATTCTAAGATAGGAGACTGCAAGTTCACACAAGGCGCTGTGGGCGCAGCCCTGGGAAGTGAATCTGGGAGAGCTGCCTGCAGGAGCTGAGGACCCAATGCATAGCAACTGGCTGGGCAAGGGAGAGACAAGGCCAAGTTGGGAGGGAGGGCCTCCCATGAACATGTAAAAGTAGAAAGGAGCCCCACTTGTTGCTCTGAACCGCCACTGTGTGGTGGGAAGAGGGCTGGCAGAGAGGGCTGGAGAGGTGAGCAAGGGCTGTGCCACGGGCAGCTCTGGTGCCAAGGTAAGTTTTGACATCTGCTGTCAGCTTGGGGTGTTACAGGCTGGGAAATGGCACAAAAAAAGCATAGAAGAATGAGACCAAAATTATCTTACAGCACCTTGGGGCCAAGACCCAAGATTTGTCTCCTTGTGAAAACATCCCAATAGGCAGGAGGACCTGTTGGGTGGAGGCCTTGTTCCCCAGAACCTTCTCTTCACAAAGCCATCCTAAACATGAAGCTATATCGCTGTACTGTTGTGTTGAAATCTGTGGCCACGGTCCCCATCCACCATCTGCTTCCCAGGACTCAGCTACTGTACCTCCCTGGTGAGAGCTCTCACTGCCAGCCCCACTGTCGGTCGCTCCTTGGCCTGCGCTTGTCCCCTCTGCTTAGCAGCTGATTTACACTGTCACCTCCCTACCAACCAGCTGGTGACATCACTCACATTGGCCACCAGCCCCGGAGGGAAGCCAGTCTCCTCCAGAATCGAATTCTGTCTAGACATACGCACCGAGATGGCTGGCACTTTCCATTTGATGGTACATGTGAAATTTCCCTTTACTGCATCTGATGTAATGCAGCTTTGCTCATCTGCTTTCATTCCCATGGTTTCAAACTCCTGGGCCTATCAACCTGCTCCCTACTTTTATTCCTTCCTAACATCTGTCCCCACCCTTACTCTTAGCCTCTGAGGCAATATCTCCCAGAAAGAAATCCATCCTTTCGGGGCTCTGAGCTTGCCAGCATGCTTTAGGAGGGAAAAGGTGGCACACATGGCAGCCCAACCAAAGGCAAGCACCACACCTTCACACATGCCTAAGGGCTAGTACACCTCTTGGTTGTGTGTGTCACTGGTGTGTGCCATGTTTCCCTAACAAGACAGGCCATGGATAGTTTGTGGATGTTTTTATTTTAGAAGGCAAAATGACTAGTTCTAGTGAGTGGTGTCTTCTGGTGGGTACCGTGTGCTGCTTGTACGTGAAGCCCACATGGACAGAGGTGAGCTGCTTCCTAGAGCAGTGTGTTTGGAACAGAATTAGTGCTACCATGAGGAACTCTGTTTCCTGACATATATGCAGATGAAAATGTATAAGAACCGTGGTCTGATAACATGAATACGGCTTTTGGTGGTTACTGCCATGATTATAGTCTGTCCCTGCTTTTCTGTCCCTTGTTGAAGAAATAAAGCCATAAATGCTTTGCTCACTGCTGTATCTCTTGTAAGGTAGTGATGGGCAGAACTCAATGAAGACCCTATGCCCTGACCGTCTGTTATTTTCAAATTCCAGTCTTAACCAGGAAAGCTACTTTCACCAGGACAGTGCAAGCAGGCATGACCATCGACACTGCCATCTGTCACAGTCCTGTTTGATCATAGCTTAAGGGCACTAGAAGCTTAAGGACACAAGAGGCCTTTGTCACAAGCATCCTGCTGGACTGCATATTTATGTGCCAAGGAAAGACACTTCAAACATTAGTGGGATATCTGTTGAACTTTGTACTCAGAAATAGCAAAAGTTAAATAAAATAACATGGTCCAGAAAAAGCTGAGAGAAGCTTCAGCAGGTTCTCTTGTTAAATTGCATAAACCTTCCCCCAAATTCTCCCCAGGAGAGGGGAGATCCTGCAACACTTGGTAGAAAGTATCAGAGCAAGTCCTCCTAAAGTGGCTACTCAGATCACTTTGGCTACTGGCAACTCCCAGGGATTTTAAAGAGATCCCTTAAAAAAAAAAATGGTGAAATTTTGCGATCACCCAAAGCAATCAAAAAGAATTGTTGTGCATGATCTCAACAGAGAATTAAAGAATAAGAGCTCGTTCATTTAGAATCAACAATATTCTGCAACATAAGAAAAATAAATCTGTGTAAAAAGAGTTCTTATTATTATGATTTCACTTCCATATATCTGCCAAAAAAGATATACTGCCCCCGTAATTGCAAGAGGTTTTCTCTACTCAGCTCAGCACTAATGTCATCAAGGGTACGGTCCAAGCCAACGCCCACATGTTGGGGTGGCACCCTTGGCATTGAGCTCTCTGTGCTTCATCACAGCCCCAGACTTGTTAAAATTATCTGAAATTTCAGTCATTTATTCATTTCCTTGCCCCCCAGCAGTGATATATTTGATGGCTTTGAAAGTGGAGAGTTGATTATCTACCAAGAGCACACAGCCCACATAGCACCTCAGTGAAGGGACACAAGTATGTGGTGTCAGGAATGGCCTCAAAGAAGTTGTCTGTTTTCTCAGATCCCTTCCTGTTGGATATTGCAGAGGTGCCTACCCAGCGTACACACTACGACCACCTGAGGAGCACTTTACAGATACAGATGGTAGGACCCCAGGCCATATTTTTGGTATAATTGGACTGGAGTTGGTTCAGACATCTAGTTTTCCTCAAAGTCCACAAGAAGTGAATCCAACCAGCAGCTGGGTTTGAGAACCCCTTGGTACAGCAAGCAGAAGAAAGAAGTCTGCCTAGTTTTCCTTTTCTTTAGGAAACAGTAATTTCCTTTTAAAGTAGAGAATACTTTTCACAACAGAAGTGACACCCTGCCACCTCTGAGTACAAATATTTTTCACTCAAATTTCCTGAACTCTTAGTTGCGAACCTTTTCACTTCTCTGTCTGACACCCTCTTTCTGGTTGGGCCAGGGGTACGGGGCTTCTGCAGAGACCTGAGGACCCGGGGATGGGGTTCCAGACATGACAGGTGCTCAGTGTCCCTCCCGCCCTCTGATTCCCACTCTTGTCAACAGCTGACCTGCTTTGCCAGGGTCAGCAGGTTCCTGGCCAGCAGAGTTAAAAGATGCACATGTCCAGGTAGTTGAAAAAGTTGTTCATTCAGCTGATTTTACTCTAGGATCTACAGCCCCTCTGATCTAGGCAGGAAGCCTCCAGGGGCCCAGTCACACTCTCTGTGATTCCATTTAGGGTGTTAGGGCCAAAACCTGATAGCAAGCGTTCATTTGCTGACTGTTATTCTCATCTGTAAGGAAGCTGATGGGTAGATACAGCTGGCCCAGGAGAAAAGTGAGTGTTTGGAGACCCATGTCTCTGGCAAAATAGAGTTGTTTTCACAAACCATCTGTAGCAACAGGGTGGTGGGATGTTGGGAGCATCCCTCTACAAGTACAGACAATGGGGGAGCACTGTCAGTGGAGGACTGTAAAACAATAATAACTCACTAAAAGTTGATCTGCTTTTTATTATCACCATTCTGAAGAATGTCAGTGATAACATGCCTCTCCTTTGAAAAATCTTACGGTGAGTTTTAATAATATAAATGTTAACCTCAAATTAGCACATTTTTTATGACTTATCCTTAAATAAACATTGTATTCCACATGCAAGTTGTTTCAGAGTATAAAACAATAATAACTTACTAAAAGCTTATCTGCTTTTTATTATCACCATTCTCAAGAATGTCAGTGATAACATGCCTCTCCTTTGAAAAATCTTATGGTGAGTTTTAATAATATAAATGTTAGCCTCAAATTAGCACATTTTTTATGACTTATCCTTAAATAAACATTGTATTCTACATGCAAGTGGATTCAGAGTATAAAACAATAATAACTTACTAAAAGTTGATCTGCTTTTTATTATCACCATTCTGAAGAATGTCAGTGATAACATGCCTCTCCTTTGAAAAATCTTATGGTGAGTTTTTTTTTTGTTTTTTTTTTAAACTCGGTAATACTCTTCTTCCTTGTTCTTTTTTTTTTTTTTTTTTTTATTTATTTATTTATTTATTTGTTTGTTTTTGGCTGTGTTGGGTCTTCATTTCTGTGCGAGGGCTTTCTCTAGTTGCGGCAAGCGGGGGCCACTCTTCATTGCGGTGCGCGTGCCTCTCACTATCGTGACCTCTCTTGTTGCGGAGCACAGGCTCCAGACGTGCAGGTTCAGTAGTTGTGGCTCACGGGCCTAGTTGCTTCGCGGCACGTGGGATCTTCCCAGACCAGGGCTCGAACCTGTGTCCCCTGCATTGGCAGGCGGATTCTCAACCACTGCGCCACCAGGGAAGCCCATGGTGAGTTTTAATAATATAAATGTTAGCCTCAAATTAGCACATTTTTTATGACTTACCCTTAAATAAACATTGTATTCTACATGCAAGTTGATTCAGAGTATGTCCCAACACACACCAATTCAGTTACCAGTGAGTTGTACGTCAATCATAAGATGTGAGTCCTCCAAACTCTCCTAGGGAGAAGTTTGCAACTCCAGCCCCTATGGTACTTCATAGAATTGTGTTTTGACAGCACATTTAAAATAATCAGTGGCAGCACAAAGGCCAATACACAAAACTAGAGCAATTCTAATGTTGTAATCCTATGTAATCACATGGTGTTTACATTTGTGTGGAAAATTTAAAACAGTGAAAGAGCAGAGATGACAAGTTAAAATATGCTTTGTCTGGTAAGTGCAAAATTTATTTCATACGTGAAATACTTTATTGAATGTAATGATGTATATATAAAATTGAGTCTACTCAAGAAAATAGTATCGCTGGTTATGACATGATTATTAATGACAATAATTTTTTTGAGTAGAGGAAGGAAGGAAATGAAACACCACCAGCCCAGTGTTGACAGCAGTTCATCTCTGGAACAGCCCGCCCCACACCCCGGGTAGCCTCAGAGGACGTCTTTAAACTCTCAGGCCGGTTCCCTCACCAGCAAAGTAAAACCGAGTGAGAAGAGCCCCTTTCAGGAACTGAGATCACGTGTTGATTCTAAAACACATGGTGCAGTCACTACTCCGAGGTACTTGCAACACAGATAGAAAGATGAGGTGTGCAACTCACAAAAAGTTAAATAGCTGTAGAAGACGCCCGCACAAAAGAAATCACAAAGCAGAAAATGACAGACGCGGAGTAAATGGAGCCAGCGATTCCAGCCCTCAGTCAGAGCCTGGAGAGACCACGTGGCCTGGAGGGGGCCGGGGAAGCTTTCTGAACACTTGGGGCAGCTCCTGGAAGCACTACACTTAGTCATCTTCAATTTACTACCCTAGGCTCATTCTTCTACTGTTTAAAATAGGATCAATGCAGTCCTCTTTTGGCGGTGGTGGGGGTTGGGGGGGAAGGTTAGAACCCTGAAATGGCACTGATGCAGCGTCAAGACGGAAGGTGCTCCCAGAAGCATGCGCATGTACTGCCGGCTGCAAGGATGCAGCAGGCCTTCGCTCTCCGTGATTACGAAGCATCCTGCTTCTTTCCTATCTGCAAACAGTTGCAAACCCATGTCTCCCCAGACAGCAGCACATATTCTCCCAGCACAACAGAAGCCATGTCTATGTTTTCCCATTAGCCCGGGACTTCTCAGCCCTTCAGGGTTCTCTCCCACCGCTGCCTCCTGCGGGGCCCGCTCGGCTCCGGGAAGTCTGGTTCCCACTGGAGACTGCTGCCCTCTGCTTGGTCTGCCCTGAGGACCGCTGGGTTGGGGCCCCAGGTTCACCACCCACCCTGTGCTCGGGCAGCCTCCACATCTTTGGGGCGTCTGAGAATGAGCACGTGTGCCTCAGACATACCTTGAATTGCTTCACACCAGAAAGCTGGTTCCATTTGTCTCCTGTATCCAAGAAACCAGCTTCCTCGTATTCAGCTTTCCAGTATTGCTGCCAGCCAGGCCATGTGGAGTTGTCCTCGCTATAATTCCTCTAGTTTATTTATAAGGTTGCTTTCTGCATTCTTACTTCTCCAGATTCCCTGTTCCCCTGGGGACAAAGGGGAACCAGACTGCCCCACATTTATGGCAGCTCAGTGTTCTCTGAAATGCAATTAACATGTCGAGGAAGATAGGCAATCAATATTTCATAATCTACACAAAAATTTCCCTTGCTAATGGACTGCTGTGGGCTGCAAAGCGGGGGGAAAGCCCGAGCCTGTTTCTACAAGATGCCCAAGCAACTAGTTGCAAAGTGAATAATTTCTCTCCTTGTCAATCTGTGGCACCCAATTCCTTTGCCAGCCCTCCTTCCCATAACTGATGAACTAGACAATCTCTTCTGACACTGAGGACGGCAGGGCCACAGAACAGGGAGACCCAGACGCAAAGCGCGTGAAAGCCTGACGGAGTCTTTGTCAGTCTCCCCTTCATTCTCCCCAGGAGGGGAACCACAAACACCATTTTTCTGGGCTGTTACAAAGGTGTTGTTCTAGAGGGAAATGATACATGCAGGTATGGGCCACACACATCTCCACTCCATCTTTCTCCATATTCCAGACCTGGTCCCAGAATCCTTCCCACGAGCCCCCAGGCAGCCATGACCACCTAGAGGCAGGACCTGAAGGGACAAGGATTGTGTCTGGAGCTAGGTGCCTCTCCTAGGTTTTGCCATTATTCCTCCCAGCAGCCCAAAGGATAGCAAATCTCCCTATTGTTTAAACAATGTGGCCAGTGGGGCACAGAGAGCTACTTAGTAGCCTGTCACGACCCAGGCTGGGAAGGGGCAGAGGGAGTTTGGAGTCAGCTGTCTGCAAAACCCGAGGCTCCTTCTCCTGGCCCACATGCTGCTCAGTTACTGCATCCTATGAGCACTGGCTGAGCTCCAGGCACCATGTCAGACATCTGGAGGTAAGTGAAAGAGAATAATCTTCCCTTCAGAGCACTCACACCATGGGAATAACTTAGCCTCTGCTCATGAATGAGGCACTGCCCCTGCTTTGGGGATAAGACAAAGCTGATGTCTGAATGCGCACTAATCCAGGGGGCCGGGAGCACAGCTCGGCACCCGAGGTGGGGCAGGGAGACTGCCTGCAGGACCTCCATGGGCGGGGCCTGGCCTGCGGTCACCAAGGTGGACACAAGTATGGACACGGATTTTGGCAGCTGAGGGAGGTTTTAGATAAGAGACGAAGGCAGGCGGCCTAACAAGTTTAAAAGTGCAAACGCTGGGAAGCGCTTACAAGTGAGACTGGAGGACAGGAAAGAGACATAAGCAGAGCAGAGACTTGCGTCAGGAGGTGAGAGGGCTCAGGGTTGCAGAGTGGCCGTCTGCGTGTGGGAAGCACTTCCAGCTCCATGGTCCATGGGAAGATAGCAGCCTAGCTGTAAGGTGAGTGTCACGGATGAGGACACTGAGTCCAGGGAGGTCGAGGGACCTGCACAAGGCACACAGCATGGATGTCGCGGAGCAGACTGGAAGCAGGCCTGTGGTCCCCCGGCTCCTTCCCCCGTATGAGAAGTCCTCCAGGCCACAGGCCCCGAGAAGCATGCTGCATGTGTGAGAGATGGGAGCCTGCAAAGATGGGCTCCATTGTTCAGACAACAAGGAATTGCTAAATATCTTTGATAAAGAAAATTAAATGACGCGATCAAAATTATATCTTATAAAGGTTGGCCTCAGCATTAAGGGGTATAGGGAGGCTGAGCCAGGCGGGCCATTTGGGAGATGATCCCCTGTACAGGTAGAATACAGTCTGGACCACGGAAGAGAGGAGAGAAGCGGGGGTGGGGGGGCGCGGGGGGTGATGTCTTGTGAGAGGCCGACCCCTGACTGTGCCTGGAAGGGGCTGGAGGTGACCTGGAGGAAGAGGAGTCAACGGAGATTCAAGTCCCAGGCTCCTGGGGTTAGAGGCAGGGGCCAGGGGGCCGGGAACGGGCGCTGGAGGGAAGATGCAGCCCTCCTCTGTGTGCACACGTCCCCACCAAAAGTGCACCAGAAGTGATGTTATTTTCTCAAAAGTATTTGGAAATGGAACTAAATAAACAAGATTATTTTGAGCAAATAAAGCCGAGAGTGTCTGCCCAGCAACTGTATTTCCCTGGGAGGACTGGGTGTCAGGAAGACAAGAAGCCGGTGCTCAGGGGGCAGAGCAGGGGTGTAGCAGGCGAGGTGCTGAGTGGGGCTCCCACTCTGAGGGGCCTTGCCCCTCTTTGTCAGCACCGGGTGGAGGCAGGCATGCTCGCCTGTAACCCCAGCCCTTCCTGCCTTCCCGCGCCTGCCCCCACTCTACCCTGAGACTCCACAGCTTGGCTGAATGCGGAAGCCAGCAGGAGACCCGCTGTAACCAGGCTCTGCCAGAGCTCACGTGTGGCCACCCCGGTGCTCGGTATCCTCTCTAGAAAACGAGGGACTCAGTATATGCTAATCCTAAACTCCTGATTTATCCCTCCCTCCAACTGTTCCCCTTTGGTAGCATATACACACTACCATATATAAAATAGATAACGGTATAGCACAGGGAACTCTAACTCTACCCAGTACTCTGTAATGACCTAAATGGGAAAAGAATCTGAAAAAGAATGGATATATGTATACGTATATATGTATATGTATATATATATGATATGTATACATATGTGATCCACTTTGCTGTACACCTAAAACTAACACAACATTGTAAATCAACTATACGCCAATATAAAATAAAAATTAAATTTAAAAAATAAAAATAAGAAAAGAGATACTGCTACAAAAGAAGAAAAAAGAATAAAAGATTTAAGAAAAAAGGCAGGGAGTCCAATTATATTGTCTCTGAAGTCTTTCTTATGAACCTTTGAGTATTTCCAAATACCTTCTCGGGAACCAGACTCACAAGCAGAACATTATCATGGGCAGATTAAGACTTGGTGAGGAGATGACTGAATGTCTGCGTAAGACAGGAAGTTTACCGCTAGGGGCTGTGTCTCTGCAAAGGGTGAGCCATGGGCTCTCCGCCAGGCACACCCAGCTTTGAATCTGGCCTATCGCTTGCTGCCTGTGAGCCCTGCGTAAGGCGACTGTAGAACAGAACACAGCATACCACGAGGCAATACACTGAATCCTTCAGATAATAAATGCTACACAGCTCAACGTGTAGGAAGGTTTCTTGGAGAAGGTGGGGCTGTGGAGTCCTGGGACTGGACATGGGTGGGGAACGACAAGCAGAAAGGCTCTGGGAGGGAATAACCAGCTGCCTTCCCAGACAGAGAGGGGTGTGCTTTACTGAAACAGAAGACTTGGGAGAGTGAGAATCAGCTGAGGCTCAGTACAGAACAGGAGGGCTCCCTTGATGAGCTGTAACCATCTCTGGGTGAGACAAATGCACCTTCTCAGTCCCCAGTCCCACAGCTGTCTAAGAGGGTCAATCAAATAAGTCCACCCTTTTGTTGTTGTTTTTATTTATTTATTGTTTATTTTTCTATTTATTTATTACAAAGAATAATGCCAATTTGGGGACATGTCAATTTTGCTTGGCTCTAAGAGAAAAAAATTTTTTTTATTAATACAAGCATGTGGTGAAAACCACTTCATACAGAATGTTACCTTTAAGCACAAGATGTCAGAGACTGTTGTTTTGATTTGGATCCCTTGGGCTCCTGTGAGACTTGCCTCCAGCCTCCAGCCAGGAGTAAGACTGGTCACTTGGCGTTTGCTCTCTCC